>NC_056735.1:1363743507-1363831007 GCF_019279795.1 Protopterus annectens
CGGAAGCCCTTGAACCCCCAATTGGAAACAGTGGGACTGAGGTCCCCACCCATGGGCCGTTACCACTGCACCTTTATGGCCCCAAAGGTGGCTGTGCTGGGGGCTAAGCAGGTGGGGCATGCTGACCCTCTAATTGTGCCATGCGGCCCTCAAGGTGGCATAGCAGATCTCCAAACTCCTTTCAGAGTTTGCTGTGCACCAGTCCCTGGACCTGGCTTTGGATGACAGTATTCTGTCTGCGCCCACTCCCGGGGGGACAAGCCCCATCCCCTGAGGCGGTTCCACTTGACGGTGGTGCAGGACCAGCAGATGAGGAGGTCCAGGGGTGGGTCCCAGACGTGCTGGGTCCCGGTGCCGTGGCCAGATGAGGTGGGAGACATGGGTCCGCTCGGACCGGCCTTCCTAAGCATGCTATGGTGTTGCAGTTTTAGAATGTATGTGGATCAGTAATAGTCAACACAATCCAGGATTAGTTATAACAGCAAGCATAGATGTTCCCAGATATTCCCATTAACCCAAAAACAACAGATTTGAAACAGTTGCATAGCAAACAGAACACATCAATATATGGAACCACAGTGGCCATTACAATGGCATGCAGGTTACATTGATAGCAACAGGCCACCAATGATAGTATTTCACCATCGACCATTAATAGAAACACATTTGTTGAACAATAGAACATATGTCCCAACAGTAGGTTTGGTAAAAAACATACCCATTGATTTGTGTGTTTAGATTATTGTTGCAGATATGGTGGTGGGGGCGGAGATGTCAGTTAACAACTTGTATATCTTTGCATTACTCACAACTTTAATGATCATTGCTCTAATCATTACAATAAAGGTATTATTACAATACGCTATGGCCTTGGTTTGGGCAGTGGTATGTTTGTACACAGTATATACTTCGACCGCCTTATAGCTACATTCTACTTCTCTTACCTGGTAGACCTGTGGGGGGAATGTTTGTTGACACCACCTGACTGTTTCTACACATATTCCCAGATTCCTAGTTAAAATTATGCATACAGCTTGCTACCACTCCCGGGATTCGAACTATGGCTGTGTCTGCTAAAAAATACAACAATTTGTGTTTTATCAGAATGAGCTGTTTAGAAACTGCTGTCACTTCCTGCAGTGTTTTCTGTCTAAGTCTCTCTTGGTTATACAATCTGACCTTGTAATTACAACATTGTTATACAGACATTCCTAGACATATTTTTATGTAGCACAGTGTGAGAAACAGTGGTTGACACAACAGTACTATTCTGATATCAGATCTTCATGAATGCAACATGTCAGGCCATACAATACCAGATTAAACACAAGCAGTCCAGGATTTAGAACTTTATTGCCAGGCAGTTACACTTTTATTTTAATTACGACCTATATGGGACTATTGCTGTCATATTGTCTGGTTTATTCAGTAGAAACCATACACATTTTTTATACTGCCAGGTGACATTTTACTCCTTTATATTTATTTGGTATGACTACTACAAGCAGGATTGTTACTCACCAGCCTCGTGACACAACCTTTGCAACCTGCTGGCATGGGCTTCCTGGTCCACAGGCCATTCAGCTGCAGCTGTAATAAAAATAAAGAAACGTTTATGCATACCTATCCATCACACACTGTTCTAAGACCTCCCTCTTCTTCCATTTCAAGTCGGCATAGCAGTGCCGGACCTGCTCACCAGTCCGAGGGATACCAATGGCACTGGTGAGATCATGGGTGAGACTTTCCTAGGCTTCCGCTTTATATTGGGAGCCCTGGTACCAGTCCTGTAGCAGTCTCATGTCATGATTTTTTACCAGGAGTCCTACCATGACCTTGGACTCCTGTATGACCCAGCACTGCACACGAAAGCACATTCCCTCTCCAACACCTGCCATACTGCCTACAGTGGAGAGCTACAACCAGTTATGAGCTCTATTCCCACCTGTGGGGTTTAAATATGGCCAATTTCCTACCCTTTGCCATGATTGGACTATTTTGAAAATGCTGAGCTAAGCTAAGCTATGGGCAAACCTGCTTAGCTAAGGTTGACAGTGCTTAAAGGGGCAGGTTCAGCATTGCTTACCAATGGGCAAATCCACTTAGCTGGGCTATTCATTGCTTGGTATCCATATGTACACAATGCTTACACCCGGTCAGCATAGCTGTGCAATGCTTAGCATCGCTTATGTTTTATTATATTGGTCTAACACCTGAATGGGATTAATTCATTATTCATTACATAATATAGATTTATTTACCTTCCCTGACATCTCCCAATGTGCTGTAATTAATTTATTCTTGTATGACTATACTGTATGGGGCACTTGTGTTTATATGGGGGTTTCAATTACACTGACACCTCACATCTGGGCCTAATACACTACTCTGGTTGAGAAAAATAAGTTACTTCCTACATAAATATACAAATAAATTAAAATTGTAATGTTTACACATACAGAATGGAAATGGCTTTAGTGAGGCTCGAACCATAAATGACTACATGCAAGGCTTTAACTTATGCTTATGCTTTATATGCTTGATTTTTATAACTTATCCTGCCATTTTTGGGCTAAAGTGCTGTATGCAGGGCAGGCCATGCAGCTGTGCCATAACACTTACTGCTGTGCTTTTTTAAAATATGTCAAATAAAAATTTTTTTTTGTGTTTTTTTTTTTGTAAATATAGAGTACGAATATGCTTGCTGAACCTGTTATATTACTTTTATTATGGTTTAGGGACGATTGTCCCTTATGGCTTTGTCCAGATTTCTTACCCTGATGGGTTAGGAGTGTTACGAGCATTCTCACTCATTTTAAATTGCCAAATGGCAATTCTGGAGTGCAGGAGGCATGTGTATTGTGAGAGCTCTGCTCTCATGCACACACCCTGTGCTCATACACAGAACTGTGTCCATTTTACAGCATGGCAGTACACCTTCACACATATGCATGGCGCGCTGTCGTGTTTCACAGGAACGGTCCCTGCCATGCAGGAATAAGTTATTCTTGCACGGTCGTTTGCTGAATCCGGGGGCTTGTATTTTTATTGGAGAAACAGACATTTTGTGACACTGTCTTTTTGAGATTGGGAAAGGAATGGAAACATTTTGAAGGGTTGTGAAAATAAAGCAAATATGTTTCCATGGAATAACTTTGTGCACCCTGCACATAATAGAGACTTAAAGAAAAGAAAATTAACGCAATTCAGGACTGATGTTCCGAAAGATTTACTGGAAAACTATTTATAAACTGTGTGTCAACATCTATATGAGACTATAAAATATTGATAATAGAGAAATATGAACTTTGGATTGGAATTAGAGAGGTCCTGAGATATTGGAGCCAACCCAAAACATGTTTATTTTGCAAGACAGAAAGTGATTTAATTGAGCAATGTGATAAAAGAAAATGGGAGATAGAGCACATGGCAAAAAACTGTATTGCAAAATGTTATCAATGTAAATAAAGTAATTTTTGGATGGATTTCAAGGAAAAAGAAGGACATGTAATATAGGGGGCAGTAAAAAGTAGAGCAAAATGAAAGCAAAAGTGAAATCATTTCTGATAATGAGAAGAGACTGAATACTAAAGAAGAAGAAAAAGATGTATTAGCTGATGAAAATGAAAGAGAAAAGAAACCAAAAGAAGAGGAGCTGATAACTCAAGAAGTGGTTATTCTATTTTATAAATAAAAAGGTGAGGGCAGTCAAATAAGTGAAAAGAGTGAGAAGGGAGATAATAGAATATGACAACAAATTAAGGAAGAAAGTCAATTTGGAAAAGTTTGAGACAAAGGAAAGGAAAGGAAAGAGTAAAGGAAAGTCACTAAAAGAAAGAAAAAGGGAATGGCTAATTTGGGATAGTATGCCTTAATCTGCATAGTTTGTTTAATGATATTAGAAGAATTATAACAATGGAATAACAGGACGGAAGCAGATATAATTTGTTTAATGGATGGAAGGTTTGTTAATACAGAAAAGAAGGAACAGTTTGAGAGACTTAGTGGAGTAGTGTGGCATCTTGGGGTAGAAAAGATGCTCAGGTATAGCAGCAATATGCAAGAAAGATACTATAAAAATTATAGATTACATGGTTGTTAAAGACAATGTGCATATTAGAGTGGATTTTAAAAATAACAACGCCATGATGATTGTTGTGTATTCATATACGATGATTAAAACAGAGAGGAGTTGTTTGAAAAAATTAAAGACTATATGATAGTAATACAATATAATCATGGTATGAAATTTTGATTGTAATATTAGAAAGAAAGAAAAAAAGGAAAATACTAAAGATGTGAACAAATTAAAATAAGCATTAAAATTATGAAAAATGCAGACTGGAAGAAAAAAGGACTTTATATAAGAACAAATGCAAAGTGATAAATAGATTGCATTACTTTTAGATACATAGAAAGACATTAAGGGAGAAAACATAAAGGATGAGTTCAAAGATCATGACAAAATTTGGGCAAGAATAGGGACCAATAAAAATATGGTTCTTCTTTCGGCTTTTCCCGGTTAGGGGTTACCACAGCAGATCATCTGTCTGCTCATGATTGGCAGTGGAGTTCTATGATGTCGAGTTGCCAGCCTGGTGCCCAACCTTCCACAGAAGGCACACACATGCACACACTCACACCTAGGGCCAATTTAGAGTGTCCAATACACCTACTGCATGTCTTTGGGATGTGGGAGGGAACCAGAGGAAACCCACACAAGCACAGGGAGGACATGCAGACTCCACACATCGAACCAGAGAACCTCTTGCTGTGAGGCGGCAATGCTAACCGCTGCACCACCGTGGCTGCCCACCAATAAAAATATGGTTACACAAGGGAAATGATTAAGAAACTGGGATGCTATCAAGTTGTTGAATTAACTGGGATTTGGGGTTATGTTATTAAGATATTATGGTCATCAGGGAACATACAGGGTGTTATTTTCCTACTCCTCAGTGAACTGCAGCTCCCCATTGGTGCATAAATAATAAAAACAAACAGAAAGGTAACATTCAAACCAAAATGATAGGCTCCCCTATTTCTGTAGTTGTTACCTCTCACTGATTGTTTTCTGTTTGGCAGCTGCTGCTCCTCCCGGAAGGTGTAACCCACTCTGTTTGCTCTTTGGGCTCACTCTACTCCCTTTCCCTGCCCCCAAATACCACACGCTCCCACTACCTGTACTTTTATACATCCCCTGACTCCTCCCCACCTAAAAACTCTCCAATCAAAATACACCTAAGCCAAACCGCCCCCACCTGTAGGTCTACATCACCCCAAACATGCACTCCTACTTAATGCTCTACATAATATCTCTCCCCATAACCCCATTTGCCCTACTTATCTCTCTTTCTTCTCTTAACTATCTCACACTTTTTCCCAACCCTTGTCATAACTCTCACACACACTCCACTACATCTTACCATCAACTTCACTTCTCATCTGACTCATCCATCTCACATGAACACTTTACCTCTAACCCAATCTATTTTTTCAAACTAAAACTGCTCCCAAACTAACCCTCCTGTACTCCCTTGTTACATGTGGTACCAGAAAATCACTACTCTCACACAACCCAAGCTACCCTTGCCCAACACACTGCCTCACTATTCTACTCCACCACATCTCTTTCACTAGCTGGCAACAATCACCCAACCCCGGACCCATCTCTAACATCAATCTCACCAAACCCTCAACTCAACCCACAAACTCAAAGTTCATTCACCTTAAAACACTTAATGCACAAAGCCTAAAAAACAAAATCCCTAACCTCCATACCTGGCTCTCCCATAACCACCCTGACATTACCTCCATTTCTGAAACCTGGCTGAAAACTATATAAAAGATAGCAAAATCCTACCACCAGGTTTCCAAATCATTCTCAATGACAGAGCCCACAAAAAAGGAGGTGGAGTAGCAATAATCTACCCCACCTCCCATACCATAACTCCCTACTCCAATAAAATACCAACCTTTGCCAATGTTGAAATTATAATAGGTTTACTAAAAATAAGCAAGCCCAAGTCCATATGTATTGTTGCTCTCTAAATTCCCCCTGGTGATACTATCAAAACTCTTGAAAACATCCTGTCTTGACTCTCCTCCAATATAAAAAATGAAACCTATATACTTGGTGATACCAACATCAACTGGAATACTATTAACTCTGAAGCCCCATCCCACACAATCAACCTGTACAACTTCTCCCAACTAATACAATCTCTAACCAGACCAAATAAAGATAGTACCTCTGGTACCATCATTGACTAGATCCTAACAACTCACCCAAACCTTAGCACCAAAGCCGGAACATTACCTGATCCTCTCAGTGATCACCTACCAGCCTTCGCCAACCATCTCCCATCTCCACTGCATAAACAACACCACTACATCCAAACCCGCAACCTCTCTTCTTTCAACCCTCTAACTTTCTCTGAATGCTTAAAGCATACTGACTGGTCCTCTCTAAAAACCCTTCATCTAGATGATGCCATTTCCTACTTTAAGCACTCATTCCTAACTCTTCTTAATCAGCAAGCCCCCCTCGAACCAAATGCATCAAAACCAATCTCTGCCCACGGTTATCAAAAGATACTAAACTAGCCTTGCACAAAAGGGACATAAAATGGAAACAATATCAAAAACCCTAACACACTCCTAGAGTATAAGCAACTACAAAACTCAGCAGAAAAACTAATAATTAAAGACCACAATGCCCACTACTCTAAACTCTAGTGATTGCACTCAACAAATCCCAAAAAATTCTGGGACACCATCTCATCCATGCTGCATCCTGGCAACAAAGAAAACCCCTGCCCAGACCCCAACCTCTCCAACCTTGAAACAGCCAGCCAGTTCAACTCATTCATTATAGACTGCATAGCTAAAATATCAGCCTCCTTCCCACCCCCTCCTCCACCACCACCACTCCTGCCCCAACCACCACCCCAATCAACCTTCCTCCACATCCTTCTGCCTCAAGCCCATCCCCACAAACACTATAAAAAGACTTCTCCACAAACTCAAACCCTGTTGCAATGCACCCAACAACCTTCCACCCATCTTCCTCAAACAATCTGCACACATCATTGCCTAGCCTGTCTCTATTCTTATAAATAGATCCATACAAGAATCATATGTCCCTTCTATCTGGTGCCATGCTTACATCATCCCCCTCTACAAAGGTGGCAAAAATACTGATACCACCTTCAGGCTTATTGCCATTCTTTCCCCCCTTTTTAAAATACTAGTGAAAACAATACAAGCGCAACCTATGGCACACCTAACACTAAACAATCTCCTCTCCCCTACCCAACATGGCTTCTGCTCTGGTTACAGCACCATAACTGTCCTTCTTTCCTTTCTTGAAGCCATAAACCTTGAACGTGACTCAGGCAACTTCATATCCACACTATTCCTAGATCTGTCAAAGGCCTTTGACACCATCTCACACACCCTGCTTATATCCAAACTCTCTACCTTACAACTTTCTCTCACCACAATCACCTGGTTTTCCAGCTAGTTGTCCAACCACCAGTAAGCTGTCCAATAGAAAACTTCAGCCTCCTGCTTCCTTCCCACATCCACAGGTGTCCCACAAGGTTCTGTTCTTGGCCCTCTTCTCTTCAACCTATTCATTAACAATTTTCACCAATTCATCCCAGACTCATCTATCATCCAATATGTAGATGACTCAACAATCATTTGCTCAGTCTTCTCCCCCTCCGTGCTCCCAGCAAAAAGAAAACTAGCCTACCCCAAAACAGAAACTTGGATGCAGTTTAACTATCTGGCACTAAATGCAAATAAAACCAAACTAATGTTTTTTCCCCTACCAAAAACTCTATTGACAAATCCACATTCACCATACAGAGCCAAAACAACACCCTCCTTGAAATCGTTCCCAATACTAAGCATCTTGGCATCATTATTAATGAAGAACTAAAATTTGACACCCACATCTGCTCCGCAAAAAGTTAGGTCTCCTCTACAGGCACAACCACTTCCTAAGCCCCTCCACCCATCAAACTCTTGCATCCACCTTCCTGCTCCCCTCCCTTATGTAAGGTGCCCCTCTTTTCACCAATCTCCATCTTGGACTTTGGTCCAAACTTGAATCCTGCTACCACAAGATCTCCAAATTTGCAACCAATTCAAAAAACTCATCCCACCACTGCCAAACCCTCCTCACTCTCAACTGACTTGAACTACCCAACTACCTTAGTTACCTACAACTCACCATTGCCCGCAAGCTCATCTTTAAACCTGCCAGCTGCCCAGCTCTCACTTCTTCCTTAAAACCTTACATTCCCAACCGCTCACTGAGATCCAAAACCAAAATCTCCTTCAGGTCCACAAACCTGCATGACTTCCTGGCCATCTAATGCTGTCCCACTCCTTAGCTAAACAGTGGAACTCTCTCCCCACACACCTACGCAACCTACCTAACCATACAAATTTCAAATTTCAGCTACTCTCCCATCTTTCTTCCAAATGGGAATGCCCTTGCCATGCTCCAACTTAAACCCCCCCATTCCACCTTGCACGGACTCATCCAGCTACCTCTACTATTACTTCATCCCACCCAAAACAATCTCTCCCCTACCAAAAACTAATTTTCTCTCTAATATCTATTGTACTGTACTCTCCAATCTCAAATATACTATTACCCTCTCCATGCATAATATTTTCCTAACCTAATAATGGCTAGTAGCTATATATTTCGTAATGTTAAACCTACAATTGAGTTTATAATAAAAATATTCACTTTATGTAAATGTTGAAATTTCTGTATTGAATTATGTCTTTTCATTTTTGTAACATTGTGACAAGCCAATTGCAAATATCATGGAGCTTATCTGTAAATGTTTAATTAGCTGTATGAACTATGCCCTTTTGTAACATGTGAAATGTAATTTGCAATTATTGTGGAGCTTTTCTCCCTGGGCCTCCACTGAAAACGGTCTCTTCTTGGCCCAGCGGACTTCCACGGTCATCAAACTTAAATAAATGAATAAATTATATAGCTACATATGAAATGCAAATTTATTTTGCTTAGGGTGATTTGAATATCTAAGAGTTTAAATTTGGGGTCATAAGAAATCAGTCATGAGGTGATGGTTTCCCTGGAAAATATTGATATACTTCTGCAATTGCAAGCATGTTTGAAGACTAGGTAAGCACTAAACTCAGGAACAGAGGAAGGGTTTTCATTATTTTGAAACCATGACTCTGTAACAAGTTGCAGGAGAGTGTCAAATTAGGGCATTGTTTTAAGGCTCTTGTATTTCAGCAGATAGATTATAATAGTTCTTGATTTAGACTTTATTAAGTTGGACTGTCCAGCAGACAGATTCTCCCTAAAAAGGCAATAAAAGAGTATTTGTTTATTTACTTATTTATTGCATTTGTTTACCAGGACGGTCCAACTCAGTTAGTGCCCCTTTTCAGCAGAGGCCCAGGGAGAAAAGGTCACTGTAGATCAGAATGTAATGCGTGTGTGTTACATGTTTAAGAAGCATGCAAGGCTGTGCTTTCACATATAAATTCCAGACACGTGCAATCCCTAGTGTCATTTTGTAGAAGTAGCCAGAGTGAGCATGTATGATCACAGTAGTTAGTTTGTACTTAAGTCACTTAGTCATAGTCAATAAGCCTATATAATGATGTGTTTGTATAGGTTAAAGCTACTTAAACAGAACTCACAAAGACTCATTTATTTCTGTACTAACACGAAAGCAACATGGCATCAGAACCGGGATGGAAAAGAGAAGAACATTCAGAGCCATGAGATATAAAGATGACAGCAAAGGTAAAACTGAGAGAAAACAGTACAAACACAACCAGAAAGAATCAAAGGTAATGAAAAATAATACAAATTATTTACTCTATGTAAAGAAGCAAGAAAGGGCATTACAAGGGCACAGAGCACATTATCAGGCAAGCAGAAAGTACAAAAAGTGTGTTAACTAAAGAAAATGTTTAAGATAAAAGTATTTGAAAAGGGGATAGACTTTAATGTAAGAAATGAGCATGTTTAAGGAAAAACAAGCATGTTTAAGGCAAAATGAGCATGTTTAAGGCAGAATGAATGTGTTTAAGGCAGCATCGGGCACGTTTAGAGTAAAATGAGCACATGAAAATCATGTTGGGCATAAAAAAGGGCTTAAACAAGCAACAAGAATATAACAAGAAAAGAGGAAAGAGCACAGTAAGCAAAAAATAAAGCAAGGTGGGTGTTTGGGCAAAGTGCTGTGTTTGGGCATAACTATGACTTCGTATTGTATCAAGGGCATAATTAAAGTTATTCAAAGTATCTCAGAGTGTATAAAAAGTCCTTAAAGTGTGTGCTTATTACTCTGCATGTATTTCAAAGAGTTCACTGTATACAAAGTGCAACTATCTCTTGTAATCCAGTCAAAGCAAGGTTATTTGAAGAAAAGTTCTTGTACTGGTTGTGTCTATTTACAAAGTGCTGCCATTATAAAGTGCTTCTTGCACTGTAAGGAGGTGCCTAACAAGGTATTGCCATTTTGGGGACATTTCAGTGCACTGCATGTGGTTGTTTGCAAAGTGCAGATACTTCAAAAGATATTGAATTTGGGCAACAGGAGTCGATTTATTTGCATTGTACAGGTGCTTGATATGTTTCTTGCATTGATAAAAAAGGTGTTTCTTACAACCGATTACAAGAGTATTACAGTGCTCGTGAATTGCTCAGCTGCATCGTAAAGTTCTCGAATGTTTCTTAAAGAGGCAACTTTAACAAGTAGTGGTGCATGATTATAGCACACCTACTTTTATCGATAAAGTTCCAAGTGACTACTTTAGCATTTTTGCCTTTACTAATTCCAAAAGTAAATGATTTCAGCATTTCTGCTTTTATCAATCAAAGATTTCAGAAAGCATTACAAAAATCCGAGAAATTGTTCTGCAAACCCCAGTAAAGCATCGAGAAGTTACTACATAAGATTTTGTAAAGCACTGATAAATTTAAAAAGTTATTTCGCACAGTACAGTAAAGCATCAAGAAATCAAAAATCTATTTTGCAAAGTGCAATAGAGCATCAAGAAGCCTGAGAAGTTTATTTTACAAAGTCCAGTTATTTGAAAGTACTACAAGGTTGTTCATTTGCATAATTCTGATAAGCTCAAAGAGAGAAAGTACAAGTATAAAGTACAATAGTATTGAACAAACTGTGTTTATGCCAATTACTTATGCACGTGTGTGTGTGTGTGTGTGTGTGTGTGTGTGTGTGTGTGTGTGTGTGTGTGTGTGTGTGTGTGTGTGTGTGTATATTCATATGTATTTGCAAGACCCTTCACTGGTATGTGTTAATATGGCAGATGAATTTAGAAAACCTCAACCACTTGTATTTGATCAGAATATTGCAAAGAACTGGAGAATATTTGAACAAGAGTATGATATTTTCAGGAAAGCAGCTTATGCAGATAGAGATGCACATACCAGGGCATTCCTTTTGCTAAATCTAGCAGGATATGAGGCCATAGAAAGAGAATGCTCATTTGTATATGCACCAGCAATGTATGGAGGTGAAGGTGCAGGCCACCATATTGTTGTGCAAGCTGAATCAAGGGAAGACCCCGATTGAAGGGCAAGTTGAAAGAGATGTGTAACCCCCAGACGAACATTACATTAGAGACACATTTGTTTTACACAAGAGATTAGAAACCAGGGGAAACATTTGCAGCTTATATAACTGACTTGAGAAACAAAGCTAAAATGTGTCAGTTTGGTGATTTTAAAGATGAGCTGATAAAGACTTGTGTGTGTGGTATTAATAGTGCTGCAGTGAGAAAGATTTTTACTTCATAACAGTGATTTGACATTAAGTAAGAGAGATTTGTCAGATCCATGAGGTGACAGAAAGACATACTAGTATGCTTACGAGTGACAAAAGCATACTTTCAATCAGCTCCAGAGCAAACGTAGATAGTATGCAACACATGGCAAACAGAAACAAGCCTAAGAAAGTGGTAGCCATAGGGTTTCCAAAGAAGGTTCCAAGCTTTCCAGAAAGTTCCAGAAAAAGTCCAAGCTCCACTGCCAGCTCAGTGCAACACAATTGTGAGTCAGCAAAACCCAAGTCTTGCTTTATTGTTAACTGTCGCAATTGTGGTGCAAATCATTAATCCAAAAGAGAGAAGTGCTTAGCATTTGGTCAACAATGACACAAGTGTAAAAAATTTAACCATTTCCTGAAGTTTTGCAAATCAAGTAAGCCTCACTCAGTTGTAAAGAAAGGTCAAACAAAGAAGCAAGTTGATCAAGTAGAGCCGAAACAGTCTGCTTTCTAAGTGAATGGTGCATCATCAGTACTTGGAGAAAGAGTTGATGCAATAAACGTATTGACAAGGAGTGAAGTGTTTTGTATGGTTCAGATCAATGGAAAATACACAGAGCTCAAAGTAAACACTTCATCAAAGTGTAATGTTATATCAGCAGACATATTTGCAAAAGTGAGAACTAACAAACAACTCAATGTGACCAGCAGTGCGAGACTTGTTGCTTATGGAGGTGAAGAAATTCAAACCGAAGGTTCAGTAATACTTTCATGTTATTTGGCTGAGAACTGTTATAACTTATTATTGTACACAGCCCAACAACTATTGCAATCTTTACTAGTTCTCAAAGACAGTTTGAGAATGAATCTGCTTTCTTTTGCCAAAGAAGTTCATCATGTGAGTGCAGTTCCGGGTTCAAGTTTTTCTGAAGCCATTTTCTCACAGTATGCTGATATTTTCGAAGACAAGTTAGGCAAACTTCCAGTTGTGTATTCAATGAAGTGAGACCCAGAGGTCACTCCAGTAGTCAGACCAGCAAGAAGAGTTCCAATAGCAATGCAAAATAAAGTCAAAGCTCAGTTGGACAAGATGGTGCAGTAAGGTGTGATTTGTCCAGTCACAGAACCAACTGAATGGGTGTCACCCATGGCAGCCGCTCATAAGAAAGGCTTAGACAAAATCAGAATATGCATTGATTCTAGAGATTTGAACAAAGCATTAAAAAGATCATATCATCCAATGCGCACAGCTGAGGAAGTTGCAGTGCTAATATTGAATGCCACTGTATTTTCTGTTTTGGATGCAAAGAGTTCATTTTGGCAAGTGATGCTTGATCGCATATCCTCATTTCTAGCTACTTTTGATACTCAATTTGGCAGATACAGATTCCTAAGGATGCCATTTGGAATACATTTTGCAAGTGAAGCCTTTCAGTGTGCAATGAAACACATTTTTTCAGGTTATCCTTATGGCATAATAGTAGACAATCGATTAGTTAGAGGCAGTGGCGAAGCAGAGCATGACAGAAACCTCAAAAAAGTTCTAGACAGAGCACATGAAATAAATTTGAATAAATCCTCTGAAGTGCAAATTCAGACTTCCAGAAGTAACCCATGTTGGACATTTGTTCACAAGTACAGGCTTAAGACCTGACTCTACCAAACAAACGGCAATTTTAGAGATGTCAGCACTGGTCAATGTACAAAGTTTACAGTGTTTTCTGGACATGGTCAAGTATTTAGGCAAGTATATACAAGGTTTCAGTGAGCTGACAGCCCCTTTGAGAGAGCTAACATGCAAAAATGTTGTATGGTCATGGTTAGAGCATCATCATAAGGCATTCAATGACCTTAATCAGAAAACTGTTACCCCACCTACGTTAAGGTACTGTGATGTCAACAAACCAGTTGTTCTTTCCTGTGATGCTGTAAAATTTAGTCTAGGTGCAGTTATTCTTCAAAAGGGCAGACTAGTAGCCTATGCATCTAGGACATTAACTCAGACTGAGATGCATTCTACACAAATCAAGAAAGAACTTTTGGCAATAGTTTTTGCATGTTCCAAGTTTCATGATTATATTTATGGTCGACCTATCCAGATTGAAAGAGATCATCCACCTCTATTACTATTCTAAAGAAGCCTATGCATTTCGCTCCAGCGAGATTACAAAGAATGATGCTCAGGTTGCAAAAGTACAATTTCAAAATGGTCTACACTAAAGGGAAATTGCTCTATCTGGCTGATACCTTATCCAGATCACCTAGAAACATGATGCTGAAACCTTTGACTTTGATGTAATGTCAGTGCGTAGTTTTTCCACCTCTAGACTTGATGAGTTAAGAGATCACACTATGTCTGATCCAATTTCACAAAAGCTTAATCTCTGCATCAATGTCGGATGGCAGTGAAAGCAATCTAGTGTATCACCTGAAGTGCAATCATATTTTCCTTACAGAGATGAATTGTTTATGGAAGATGGTATTATTTACAGAGGTCCCAAAACTGTTGTTCCTGCTTCCTTACAGCCAAAATATGTTAAAATTTTGCATCGTGGTCACCAAGGTTTGTTATCCACTAAGAGAAGAGCAAGAGAACTAGTATTTTGGCCTTCATTATCAAAAGACATTGATAGAGTCCTTTCTTCTTGTTCTGTATGTAGTAGCACCAGAACCATCATCATTGCAATCACAACATTGTATCTGTGATGCAAACTCTAAATCAAAGAAGGAATCAGACATTGTGTCTAGACCAGAATGTGTTCAAAAGTCTGATTCTGTTTTCACTGAGTAATTCTAACATTCCACAGATAAAACATTCTCCAGAAACTGTTCTAGTTGCTAAATCTGATTCCCAATTTTATGTCACACAATATGGATGAGTTTCTAAGCCTAGTGTGAAATACACAGCAACATGGACTTGATTGTATATATCTGTGTACTTAGTATTGTATAACACACGTCTTTAGATTATCTGTGATTTCTGCATGTTAAATAATCTCATGACAAATTGCATGATCTATTTCTCAAAAAGGGAGGATGTAGATCAGAGTGTAACGTGTGTGTTTTTAAGAAGCATGCGGGGCTGTGCATGCACATATAAATTCCAGATACTAGTGTCATTTTGAAGAAGCAGCCAGTGTGTAAGCATGTATGGTCACAGCAGTTAGTTTGTATATAATTTACTTAGTCATAGTCAAATAAGCTTTACAGTAATGTGTTTGTATAGAATAAAGCTGCTTAAACAGACCCCATGAAGACTCATTTATTCATGTACCAACATGACAGTGACAGTCACCAAAGCAACTGATGATGGCAAAATGGTACACACCGCATACTTCAACCTCGAGGAAGATTTTGAAACAATCCTTCACTCAGGTATAGTAGAAAAGCTAAATAAATTGGGAACAACTCCCGAAGTCACCCAATGGATTGCCAACTGTTACACACATAAGACACAGGAAATCAAAATAGGGAAACTTAGCTTCACAAAGAGACCAGTCATCAGTGGCGTTCTCCAGGGTTCTGTGCTGGGGCCTCACCTATTTGCTTCTACTTCTGTGAAGTAAAATCCAATACCAAAGGGCTATGACTGACTAAGTTTGCAAATGACTACAAGCTAGGAGCAGTCATTGAATCCCCTAATGACTTAGTCATTCTGCAGGAAGGCTTGTCTCAAATAAATAACTGGTACTAAAATCACGGACTCAAACTAAATGCCATAAAGTGCATTATTCTATCCTTAAGGAAGTCATCTACCCTGGGGAACTACTGCATTGATAATACACCGCTAAGAGTTGATCCAGTTGTTCGGGATTTGGAAACTTATGTGAACAGTGACTTGACTTTGACTAATATGTCTCCATTGCCGTAAGTAAGTTATTCTACACTGCATAGCTTATAAACAAAGGGATTGTGTCTACATCTGAGGATACCGTTGTCCCCATTACATAGCCCTCATTAGGCCTATCAGTGAGTGTAATGCCCTCTTTGGCATGTATCTGTCCAGACACATGCAACAACTGGAATACCCGCAGGGATACCTTACTAAAAGGATACAAGGCCTAAACAATATGTCCTACCTGGACTGAGTCAAAGCCCTGTCACTATACTCAGTATCCAATAGACTGCCAAGATTTCACCTGTATCTGGTATACAAGGCATCCTCAGACCCAATACTGATGGACAGAGGCAGCTCTTAAATGCTTTCTTTCATGCATGGCTCCCCTCAAATAACCTATGGTATGGTCCCAATTATTATCACTAGGGGTATATATAATTATTGACCATAGGATGAGCAAGGCCACTCTAACACTAATAAATAGGTTAATTCAAGCACAAAAGGGAAATTAGCCAGGCTTAAAATGACCCACAAGGGCAGCTAGCCTAGTACTTACCTATGAACCTATGATACATAATAATATTGTTACAGTACATGCGGACATACAATTTATGATACAAGCACACAGGAATTCAAAGGAGTAAAATACCTTTATACAATTTAAGATAAAGAGACTCATAGAAAATTTTAATCAGACTTTAGTAACTGAGACATTAAGTAATAATATTTTGTACCTATATATTTAGGGACACAGTTGCAATGAGGTTATTTTCAGGCTATTCTATCTGACAAAGCAAAAGAAAAATGAATGTGGTGAGTTGAGAAAGGTGAGAAAGTGAGGTGTTTAAGTAATTGTGTATGTTATTGCAAAGAGGATAGAAAAAAAGCAGAGCTGGAAGTTATTTATCCTGGATTGTCAGAGAGGCATTGTCAGGCCTGTGTGAGGTATTGTTTGAGATCTGATTTGAAGAGATTTAGAACTTTTATTTGCTTTAGGTATCCTGGGATATAGTGCCAGAGTTTAGAGATGTGGTATGAATAGATTGAGTCACCTGTTTTATTTTTAGGCTTTTTTGATAGCAAGCAGGAATTGAGGAACATAAGGTCCTACTTGTGGTACAGTGCTGGATGGTATTATGTAAGTCTGGGCATAGTTCCAGTTTGTATATTTAATTGTGTGTTACTGGTTGAGAAGAATTGAGAAAACTGTCTCAAGCCAGTGCATTTCTTTAAGTGCCAGGTAGTGGTGCATTCTGTTTGACATGTTCTTCGTGAACTTAACTATTTTATTATAGCACTGCTGGACTTTGCAGATTAGTTTGGCAATTAGATTGGTAAAAAACAGGTGCTGCATACATCAGAGTAAGAAGTAAGTTGGCTGTCGAAATACTTATGCTTGCTGTTGTCAGTGAGGAATGGTTTTGCTCTATTGAGACTGCCCTGGTTTTGATGATTTTTTTATGGCATATGTAATATATTTGTGGAATTTAAGTTTATTAAAAGTGATAACCCCTAGTAGTTTCACATGGCCCACCTTTTCTATTATAGTGTTATTTTTGATGGCTATGGTCAGTGAATGATTTTTGTTATTGTACTGATTTAGGATAAATAACACAAATTTGTTTTTTTTGGGGGGTTGAGGATAAGGTGAGAAATTTGAAGCCAGTTTTCATTTGATGAAAAGGATGCCTGAGTTACATTTTCTGGGGGTTTTACTTAGCATATTAATGTCAAGTCATCAGCATACTGCACTATTTTGCATGCAGGGATGCTAAATGGAGGTCATTGATAAAAAGGTCAAGTAAGAGGGGTCCAAGAATGGAGCCTTGGGGAACTCAGAATGATATGAGTAAGAAGGTAGAGTTTTCATTCTGCCATTTTACAGCCTTTTCTCTCCCTATTAAATAGCTATGGAACCAGTGGGGAAAAAAATTATTTAGTGCTATAGCTGATAGTGTATTTAACAATTTTTGGTGGCAAACTGTATCAAAGCCCTTGGACAGGTCCAAAAAAAGTGGATACTAGAGTATTAATATCTTGATGGGCTAATTTTATCAATGAAGCTAATCAATGCCATGGTGGTACTGTGGCTACATCTGAAGCTATGTTGTGTAGGGGAGAGGAGCCTGTGTTCTATTGTGAATTTCTTTAGTTGGTTTTGTATGCATTTCTAAAAGATTTTGAAAGTGGAAAAAGGATAGCTATGGGCCTATAGCTGAATATTTCTATGGATGAGCCACCTTTGTGCAGTGGGATGGTAAAGGATTTCTCCAGTGTTCAGGTACATAACTTTCTGTGAGGGATCAGTTTATGAACACTGAGACTGGATCTGGCACTACCTTAGCAGCTGTTATGATGTTTTCTGACTGTAGTTTATCTGGTGGTGTGTTTTTTTTTTTTGTTTATTTTCATAGGTTTATAGATAGGTTCATAAATTAGTACTAGGCTAACTGCCCTTGAGGACCATTTTAAGCCTAGCCATTTACCCCCTGTGTCTATAAGGTAAACACCTTAACCATTATGCCAACCTCCCACCCAAATAAATAATCTCTACACACACACACATACACACACACATACACACACACACACACACACACACAGTTTCACAGTTGCCATGTCTGGGATTAGAACTCCTATGTAATTAGTATGTTACACTATAGCATTACACAGATATTGCACGTGCCACAGAGCTTTTCTGCAGGTATTTTTGGATAACTGTAGTAGGGAGTGGTGTGAAGGAGAATGTATTGGGTCCTGAATATGCTTGAGTAGGGGATTGTGGAATTTTGTTTGTTTTATCCTTGAGCAAAGTGGAAACTGTTATAATAAAGTGGGAGTTGAACTGGGATGCTACACTATGGTTTATGGATGGTTATGTGATTTGTTTGCTGTTGGGTATAGAATGTTAGTTTGCCTAACTTGGTTTTACATTTTACTTGATTTTGTAGTTGCCTAAGCTTGTGTAGTTCAGCTTCTGTTTTGTTTTTTATCTATAGCTTCTGGACCTTGTCTAGAGCTTTCATAAGGTTTTTTTTTGTACCATGTGAGAACCATGGATCTGGCTTTGCCTTGATCTTTTGGGGACCAGTTCACTGATATATATATATATATATATATATATATATATATATATATATATATATATATATATATATATAGGAGGATGTTGTTAAAGTGTGGCAGGGTCTAGAGTATAACCAAGTTATAGCTTTGTAGGTAGCTAGTGAAAGTATTTATACTGAAAGTCGATAGATTTCTTATTCTGTTTATTTGGTGGCATAGTCTACAATGTGTTTGATATCTAACTAGATAAGTCAGCAGGTGGTTGCTAAGATAATTGGGTAAGGTGCCAGAAGATGAGTATTTTTTTGGTTGGGATATGAGATCCAGTCTAGAGTTACCTGTCTTTTTGTTTGCTTATTGCATCTTGATGGGGAATTTGATAAGTTGAGTGAAGCCATATAAATGTATGGCATTTATTGGATCATTACTATTAATGGTATAACAATCAATATATACAATGCAAATATGACTGTTTCATGTTGGATGTGAGTGGATGACCACTAAAGTATGTCTTCTATGGTGTGGATATTATTATTATCAGGGGCATGTATACTCCTGATATAATTAATGTTTTATCCCTGTTTAGTTTAAGGGACATCACTATTAATTTTGCATGGGGACAGGGTTTTGATATAGTGACATTTCATATACATTTTTATATATTATAGCAATGTCACCTACTCTTTTGTGTGGCCTGTCTAATCTGAGTGTGTTGAGGTGTGTCTAGGATTGCATTGTCTGTCATTTACATTTCAGTCTTTGTAGTTACAAGGATGTCAAGAGAGTGGCTGCTTATTCAGGAGTGTATGTTAGTGGGCTTATTACAGATACTCTTTACACTGACACTATTGTTATACATAGGTGTGATGGGTTTAAAGGGACATGGGTTGGGATGGATATCTCTACTTAGTTCTATTAGTTTATTGGAGTAGTAAAATTAGCCCATCAAGATATTAATACTCTAGTATCCACTTTTTTTGGACCTGTCCAAGGGCTTTGATACAGTTTGCCACCAAAAACTGTTAAATACACTATCAGCTATAGCACTAAATAATTTTTTTCCCCACTGGTTCCATAGCTATTTAATAGGGAGAGAAAAGGCTGTAAAATGGCAGAATGAAAACTCTACCTTCAAAAAAAAAAAAAAAAAAAGCCAGTAATCCACACGTACACACACGATGTTAGTTTAGCGCTTTCAATCACTTTTATTCTGTGACCTTCTTCAGAAAATGAAGAAGGTCACAGAATAAATCATTCGTGGTGCAGTTTCAGTTTATATCGTTATTCAAAACTCTACCTTCTTACTCATATCATTCTGAGTTCCCCAAATAGATTTTATTTGTTTTTATTATGCATTTATTGAGTGGTTTGCTGGAGAAGGGTTTAGGATTTTATGTTTGAAGTAATCTTTGAGATTGGGTTGTAGAGTATTGGAGTGATAAAAAGCCTATGGCTAGTAGTAGGTAGAGGACAGTTTTCAGTAACTCTGTATGGAACCTTTGGTAATTGTAGTGTTTGATGCTAGGCTATGGTTTTAGCTAGCAACAGAAGCTTGAGAGATATGAGAGAATGGATGCACATTATGTCTGTTAATAGATTTTATACTGTGTGTTGCTAGAAATAAAGTCAGGGGGTAGTGAGTTGGAGTTGTGGGGGGAGGTTTCTATTTAAATGGACGTTTGAAATGAGTTACTGTGTCTGTTGCTTTATGGTGATATGGGAGGGGACTATTGCTAACTAAATGTGAAGAAAGAGGGGGGGTGTGGGAATGGGTAGGGTAAGAGAGTGCCTGAGCAGAGTGGGGCTATACCCCACTAGAATATTAAGATGTGTCCAGAAAAAATCTGTTGCCCACTGTTGCTCGTCCCCTTGTACACTGAAGATGAAGCAGGCAGGGTAGTTCATTTAAGGTGCTGTATTACATAGAAACACATCAGGATGGATAGCAGCATCATTAAATATAAACAAACTGATGAATAGACAGACCTTACATACAGGCATGCTTACATCTCAACAGCTTACTACAAAATGGCAGTCAGGCTCACACTTGCTCAGTATTTATACACTTGTGCAAGCCCTTGGATAGCTTCTGAAAGATACATACACACATTGATCTACACCCACCAAAGTAGTTAAGTCTGCTGCTTCATGCAACAACCACTGCACTTGTGGATGGTTAGGGCTACCATCCTTCTTTTAAAGCATGATTTAACGGTAATAAAGTCAGAGCTGTTTAGAGTATTTAGCAAAAATATTTTTTTTCCCTCTGCTTTTATTATTTTATCTTTATTTGTTTTATTTCTGATAATCAGAGATTTAAGGCCCAAAGCAGTGGTTTTCAGTTTGTTACAGTGATCTTTTAATTTACTGTGGAGGCCCAATTTCCTACTAGGGGTCATTATGTCCCACCAGTCATGCAGTTACATTGAGTATAAAATCTTTTACCAGAATGCCAAAACAAATTATAAGACGCTGGAAAAAAAAAAGATAAGAGAGGTGCAGACCACTTCTAACAATGCAAGAAAACGTTTTAGTCATCTTTTCCCAAATGGACAACTGACTGTATCCCCAGAGAAAGATGTAAGTTATTAAAGCCAATTATACTGCCTTTGAATCTCAGAAATATTCTATGTGAGGGTAAAGAAATGCTGAAGGCTACTGTCTTTCCTGTCTCTTTATATATATATATATATATATATATATATATATATATATATATATATATATACACACAAGAAAAAAGGTAGGCTGTGTGGATAAACAGTGCTCAAGCAATAAGCCAATATGAACGTGAAAAATATATAGTGAGCACTGAACCATGGCAATGAGTAACTTAATAAAAGACTTTAATGTACAGTCTGTAACAAACAGTAATGGTGAGCGCTTTCACAGTCAAGCTGCTTCATCAGACAATGTTCATTACATAGCTCCACCCATATATACATCACAAATAACTCTAAATGCAATTAAAAGCAATTTAAAATAAGAACAATTAAGATTTAAAAGGCCAGTATAGAATTTCAGAGAGACTGTCCTATAATGTAGTTACACATATACATATTATCTACATAACATAAAAACTTAAGTTAAACCAAAGATGTACTAATATATATATGAAAAACACTTAATTAGTGTAACAGCCTATTGATCAAGACCGGTTGAATAGATACCTTATCACTGAGGCCTCTGCCCATATTCGCCCTCATCCTAATGATCCACTCAGGTTCCCTGTTTTCAACTCTATTTCTAGTGGCCCCCCTCCTTATATTGAATTTAAACTTTTCAATAACCATAAATCTAAATTCATGCCCCATGCCCATAGCCATAACATGTTGTGAAAGTGCATTGGTATCAATGTGTCTGGATATATCGTAGAGATGTTCCCTGATCCTGTCTCGTAATCTACTTGTGGTCATCCCTATGTAAAATGAACAGCAATGTATGCAATAACTTAAATGTACCAAATTGGTACTATTGCAATCTGCTCTCAAACAAAAACTCAACTGTTTGCCTGTTATCTGGATGGCAAAATCCACCAGAGCCATCCAGATATTGGCAAAAATTATATTGATTACAGGCCACAGTTCCATGGCTACTCTCTACAGTACTGATATACATGCCACAAAGTATCCTTTTGAGGGATTTATTATTCTTGTGGGTATAATGCGGAATGTCACCAACTAGTTACCTAACATCCTCATCAGCACATAGAATGTTCCAATTTTTCTCAAATATTTCCTGTAGTAGTCTAATGTTACTAGCATATGTCACAGGAATTCTCATAGATATAATGTCATCTGCAAACATTATAGTCCATGGGGACTCCTGCCTGATCTCGTCTGTCAACCTTTCCATCACCATTGCAAATAAGAAAGGGCTCAGAGCTGATCCTTGATGTAATCCCACCTCCACCTTAAACGTATCCGTCACTCCCACTGCAGATCTCGCTGCTGCAACACTATCCTCGTACATATCCTGTACCACTCTTACATACTTCTCTGACACTCCTGACTTCCTCATAAAATACCACAACTCCTGTCTAGACACCCTGTCATATCCTTTCTCTAAGTCTACAAAAACGCAATGCAACTCCTTCTGACATTCTCTGTACTTCTCCATCAACACTCTCAGAGCAAACATCGCATCTGTAGTGCTCTTTCCTGGCATGAAACTATACTGCTGTTCACTAATCATCACGTCCCTTCTTAACCTTGCTTCCACTACTCTTTCCAATAAATTCATGCTGTGACTGATCAACTTAATTCCTCTGTAGTTTCTACAGCTGTGCACATCACCCTTATTCTTAAAAATCGGTACCAAAACACTTTTTCTCCATTCCTCAGGCATCCTCTCACTTTCTAAGATTTCTTTAAACAATCTGGTTAAAAACTCCACTGCCATTTCACCTAAACACCTCCATGCTTCCACAGGTATGTCATCTGGGCCAACAGCCTTTCCATTCTTCATTCTCTTCATAGCTATCCTTACTTCCTCCTTGCTAATCCATTGTACTTCATGATTCATTATCCCTACATCATCCAACCTTCTCTCCCTCTCATTTTCTTCATTTATCAACCCTTCAAAGTACTCTTTCCATCTCCTCAACACACTCTCCTTGCTTGTGAGCATGTTTCCTTCATTATCCTTTATCACCCTTACCTGCTGCACATCTTTACTAGCTCGGTCCCTCTGTCTAGCCAATCGGTACAGGTCCTTTTCTCCCTCCTTAGTGTCCAGCCTTTCATGCAACTCTTCATATGCCTTATCCTTAGCCTTTGCCATCTCTCTCTTTGTCATGCTCCTCATCTCCTTATACTCCTGTCTACTTTTTTCATCTCTCTGACAATCCCACTTCTTCTTTGCCAACCTCTTTGCCTGTATACTCTTCTGTACTTCCTCATTACACCACCGTGTCTCCTTTTCGTCCTTCCTCTGTCCCAATGTGATACCAAGAACCTTTCTAGCTGTCTCCCTTACTAGCTCTGCTGTAGTTACCCAGCTATTTGGTAACTTTTCACTGCCACCCAGTGCCTGTCTTAACTCATCCCTGAACTCCATCTCACAATTACCCTTTTTCAATTTCCACCATTTGATCCTTGGTGCTGCCCTCACACTCCTCCTCCTCTTCTTGATCACCAATGTCATCCTACAAACCACCATCCTATTCTACCTAACTACACTTTCTCCAGTCACCACTTTACAGTCTCCAATCTCCTTCAAACTGGCCCTCCTACATAAGATATAATCCACCTGTGTGCATCTTCATCCACTCTTGTATGTCACCCTATGCTCCTCCCTCTTGTTAAAATACGTATTCACCGGTCTATCTTTTTAGCAAAATCCACTACCATCTGACCTTCTGCATTCCTTTGTTTAACACCATATCTACCCATCACTTCCTCATCCCCTCTGTTCCCTTCACCAACATGCCCATTGAAATCTGCTCCAATCACCACTTTCATACCCTTAGGTACAGTCATCACCACTTCATCCAATTTACTCCAAAATTTTTCTTTTTCATCCATTGCACCCCCAACTTGTGGAGCATATGCACTAACAACATTCATCATTACACCATCAATTTCCAGCTTCATAAACATCACTCTATCCGACACTCTTTTCACCTCCAAAACACTCTTCGCATACTGTTCCTTCAGAATAACTCATACGCCATTTCTCCTCCCATCCACACCATGATAAACAATTTGAACCCACCTCCGATACACCTAGCCCTACTCTCCTTCCATCTGGTCTCCTGCACACACAATATATCCACCTTCATTCTGTCCATCATATCAGCTAGCTCTCTCCCTGTACCAGTCATACTGCCAAAATTCAAAGTTCCGACCCTCACTACCACAGTCCTAGCCTTTCTCCTCTCTTCCTGCCTTCGGCCATGCCTTCCGCCTCTTCTCCTCCTTCGGCCAACAGTAGCTGATTTTCCGCAGTACCCTGTTGGCTAACAATACTGGTGGCGATCGTTGTTAACCCGGGCCTCAGCCGATCCTGTATGGAAATATTTACTGGCAATTGCATGAAATGATTTGGCGAAGTTTTATGCCGGATGCCCTTCCTGATGCAACCCTCCCCATTTATCCGGGCTTGGGACCGGCACAAAGTATATATATATATATATTTTTTTTTTTTTCTTTTTTTTTTTTTTTCTTTTTAAATCCAGCTGGACCAGGTTCATTCTCAGTGGATGCCCGGGGAGAAAAGCTCCACAATTAACATATAGTAAAAAGTTAATACAATGAGAAATATACAAAATGAGAAGACAGTAGATTACTTACAAGCAGAGATATTCAATAATGTGTTCTCAATAGTTTACAGGCATTGCAGGACTGAAATACAGTTAGATTAATATTTACAAAGGTAGTATAGACAGTTTACATTTCTAGTAAGTGTACACTGAAAGAAGTACAAAGACCAATGTAGCTTATTCTACGAGTATGTATATCTATGTGAGTAGAATAGTGTGAATTCTAGATTGGCGTTGTTTGGAGGAGGAGAAGAAAAGGTATAGAGATTGTCAAGTTATACATGGGCAGATCTAAGTTGTCCTGAGATGAGATATGAGTAATATTTTTGAAGTTTGTGTTTGTTGTTGTGGAGGTTATATTAGTGGGGAGATTGTTCCATTTTTTTCACTATGATGTGGTAATATAGGGCTTTACCTGCAGTGTTGTCAGCAGTAGTAACACTGAGGAGAGTTTTAATGGATGAGCGGAGAGGGCGATTGGAAGAGTGGAAGGTTAACAGCTGCTTTAGGGCTGGAGTTTTTCTGGGTAGTTTCTGATGTTAAAGGTACAGGTGAGTTGTTGGTATGTTAGTAAGTTAGGAAATTCAAGCCACTGAATTTCTTTTAGTACTTGGCAGTGATGAGTTCTAAAGGGGGAATTGTTGGCAAATTTGACAATTTTGTTATAGCATAACTCTAACTTGTCCAGATCTGATTTTCTAGTATGGGTTAGGATTGGTGCAGCATAAGTAAGTGTTGATAAGAGGTGAATTTGAGCTGATTCTTGCTTTTGCTGTGAGATAATTTTTATGCCTGTAAAGGGTTCCCATTTTTTTGTGAACTTTCTGGATGGTTTGTGCTATGTGTAGATCGAATGATAGGTTGTTGTCTATTTCAACTCCTAGGAGTTTTGTGTGGGTGGATGGAGAGATGATAGTGCCATTCCTAGATGAGATAGAGAAAGTAGAGGGTATAGATTTTGTTTTATTAGGGGTGAACAGGAGAGGTTTGGTTTTATTGGGGTTACAAATAAGTTGGATGTCAGTGATCCAAGTTTCAATAGCAGAGAATGAGTTTTGGGGTAGTTGTTGTAGGGTATTGACAGACGGGGCTGCACAGATGAGTGTAGAAGAGCCTTGTGGTACTTCTATAGAGTTAGGGAGAGGAGGGGATAGTTCATTGTGCCATTGTACAGATGTACATTATTATATGGTCCTCAAACTCAGAAGCTGAAGGTCAGAATTGAACTAACAATCCCATAACTTTGAAGCAGAAACTTTAACCAATAAGCCATCATTTGAAGGTTGCCTCTTTTCAATACAGTTAAAGAAACTGAATATATTGGGGAAAGATGCTTGTATGACTAAAGGCTTGATTAAAAGAGTCTGTGTTGTCCAGATAAAAAAAATATGGGAGTTTGACAAGCCTAAGTGACAGAAATGCAGTGTATAATTAAAACAAGCAGTTGTACATCTATAAAGAAAGCCATGCAAGTTATATGGTGCAGTGCTGTGAGAACATATATGAAGTCCAACAGAACATTCAAGATGGCAGTTGATAATAAATTATGAATAATCGATGGCAAAGCAAAAAGCAGTGCAAATATAATCAAATACTCTGCATAAAATGTACAGCTGCAGCAAGAAATATGTAATCCAGATGTTATTACAAGTTAATCTGCTGCAGCTAAGAAAAGTATATATAATAAGCTAATGTGGAATACTTCAGCAAATGCAAAGAATGGCAGTTCTACCAAATTATGTCAAGTTATTTGAAGGTCTGGGATGCTTAAAGAGAGACTACCACATTTTGTTGTTTCTAGAAGACAGGCTAGTGACTCATGTTCCTTGTAGAGTGATTATAGTGTTTAAAAGGAAGACTAAATAGGAGCTTAAGGATATAGCAACATAGGAGTAACAGTTGCAAACTGAGATAGACTGAGTAAATAGTGTGGAGATTATGGTCAGACAAAGATAAGGCAAAAATCTGTATTTGTTATCCACAATACCTAAGAAAAGTAAAATCCAGGAATCCTGTCCAGTACAATATCTGAAGACCAAAATGCCAAAAGGCTGATTGTAACACAGTTTATTATACTACAAAATTCAGTTTAGCACCAACTTAAACAGCACGCTTTCTTTCCTAATGTTCACCAGAACTTCATCAGAACTAATGAAAGGTAGCCCAATTAATTATTTAGATACCATAAACGCACCATGTATTATAAATCACATGACAAAATGTCTGTTTCTCAAATATACTGCTGAAATTCAAAATCACACCAAAATCTCATCACATACATCCAAAAACATTTCAAAATATTGTTTGCATGTGAGAACTTGTAAATACACATCCATAAATATATGTTAAAATGCATATTACAAATGCATATTAGAAATGCATGTTAAAAATAAATTAAAAAAAAAACTACTTACATAATACTAAACACTGCTTATTTATTTATTTATTTATTTACAGTTTGTTTTCTAGGATAGTCCATTGGACGAAAAGAGACTGTTTTCAAGAGTCCTGGGGAGAAAAGCTCCAACAAGGTTAAACAAATGATAAAGAAATTAGACAATAATCCATCATAATGTCACAAAGTATAAAAATTTGTAGTATACAATGGAGTAAAAGACATCCTAAGAAAAAACATATAATGGTATACAATGCTCTACAGGGTAAGCAAAGGTACTATATATATATATATATATAGAGAGAGAGAGAGAGAGAGAGGGATAGATAGACAGAGCTACATGGTCTACAATAGTGACTTCTCAAGTTAATTTGCAAAAATGATAATCAGAGAAAGAGAGTAGTTCAGGGTTAATAGGTGAAGTGAGGATATAGGTATATAAGGAAGTAGTAAGGAGTGTGCGTCTAGGAGGAGATAAGTTAGAAAATAGACAGTGGGGGTCAGAGTTATGAAAATTTGAGAAAACAGCCAAGTAGGGTGTGGAGAAGTAGAGGGGAGTCAGATAGGGTGAGAGCAAGAGCATTCTCAGAGGGATGAGAGGGGGGGAGGAGAGGAGGAGGAGCAAGAGGGGAGAGAGGGAGAGGAGGATGAGAGCAAGAGCATTCTCAGAGGGATGAGAGGGGAGGGGTGGGAGAGGGTGGGAGAGCATGAGAGGGAGAGAGGGGGAGAGGGGGGGAGGGCAGGGAAGGCATTCTCAGGCATTGAAGGGGGGAGGGTAGGGGTAGAGGGTGGGAGAGAGAGAGCATTCTCAGAGAGGAGAGAGGCAGGGGGCAGGTGAGCAAAGAGCTCAGAGGAGGAGAGAGAGGGGGGGTAGGGGTGGGAGCAGCAGCAGATTCAGATGAGAGAGAGAGGTAGGGTGGGAGCAAGCAGATTCTCAGAGAGAGGAGAGAGGGGTCAGTAGGGTGGGAGCAAGAGCATTGGGTCAGGTAGGGTGGGAGCAAGAGCATTCTCAGAGGGATGAGAGGGGTCAGGTAGGGTGGGAGCAAGAGCATTCTCAGAGGGATGAGAGGGGTCAGGTAGGGTGGGAGCAAGAGCATTCTCAGTGGGATGAGAGGTAGGAATGGAGCAAGGTCTTGAAGGTGCAATGGTTGTTGGTGGTATGAATATGTGGAGGGAGAGAATTCCATAGTTGTGATAAAGAGAAGGATAAATGGAATTTGCCTGGAGTGCATGTAGGTTTGTGTACTTTGAGCAGGTTTTGATTTTTAGACCTGAGTAGTCTATTAGGCTGATGCATTTTGAGGGAGTAGTCAAGGGATGGGTAGAGAAAAGGTTTAAAGATGAGTTTATGTGCATAAGAAATCTGGATGAAGGAGAGATGGTGGGGCAATAAAAGCCAATTTAACTTGTGGAGGGCATTACACCGTTGAGTGGAAGATTTGGCTCCAGTGGCAAACTTTGAGATTTTATTATAGCAGAAAGCTAGTTTTGTCTTTAGAAACTAAACTATAGGGTGATCTAGATATAAATAAAATGAAGATATGCCTGAAAATATACCCTTAGATACAAACCTTATTACTTAGCTGCTCTATATTTTAAAACAGAACTGATGGATATATGTTCATTTGATCCAAGCCAAACCATGGCATTTAAACAGAGTTGCCAGCATAACTCTGTATACCTAATCATTGATTCACATGCTCCACCCCTTGGGTCACAAGGGATAATCTCTAAATTACCAAACCTGAATTTCATGGAATTCTATTTAATAGTGTCATAACAGTGCTCATAAATATGCAATTTCAGACTTATTTCTGTCTTGTCTATTTAAAAAGTAGGGCATCTATTGCATCTTGTTAATTAAGCAATACCTGATGTATTACAATTACCACTTTTTAATTTAACTCTACTGTTATTCACTTTCTCTAGCATCACTTTTTCACCCACTAAAATCTATTTAAATTGTGAACATGTACCACATCTATAGACATCATTGCATTTCATCAGTCTGTGGTTAATATTGTAATTTCCACATTTAAAATTTGTTTTCATGTTGTGAGAAGCTTTCTATACAAAGCTGGGTCCTTCACCTACTACATTTGTCTTAGAGATAGCAAAATATCCCACTTTGTTTTAATTGTATCTTTTACTTTGTTTGCATCCAGGGTCTATGGTACAACACAAGCTCTCTGATGTTTATTAATGTCAGTATCACTAATGTTCTTTAAATATTCATTGTTTAAGTATTTTTTGTTAGTGTCACTGATATTTTTTAAATATTTATTATTAACTAGTGAGTTTCTGTCAATTTTATTTATGCTCTGTGCCTCGTCTTCAATGGAATTACAATTCCCTAACAAGGGTTGGTATTTCTTAACCCATTCAATAGCCATTTCATTATTAATATTTTTTTACTAAACTTGGGGGATACGCTCCTCTATGAACATGTTTTCTAATACTGTTCTTTCTTTATCAAACATATCTCTTGCAGCCACCATTCTTGCTAAACATATAAATTGTCCTCCAATAAATTCCTTTTTAAATATAGGAAGTGAAAGCTATTGAAGTGCAAATAAACATTAGGAAAAAATGGTTTTCTGTAAATATATGATTCAAAGCCTCCCACTCCACCTAAAACCAAAACATCCAAATAACTGATTATTTTATAATAAATATAAAGGTAAATTTCAAAAGGTTAATGGTGTTATTTGAATAATTCATAAATTCACATGAAGAAGTCTCTGAATCATTCCGTAAAATGAATATATCAAGGAAATAAAAATACCTTTGCAATGGCAGTTAAAACTTGATGGGAATATAAATTTATTTTCCCATGCAAACATAATTAAATCAGTACAAAACTGAGTACATGACACTCCCATGGCAAAACCCTTAATCTGCTTGAATGTTTCCCTTTCAAAATAAATAAAATTGTTTAAAAGAATCATGTCCATGAGATTTACAATAAATGTAATTTCCTGAAATGATAACGAGTGATACCCAGTGATCATTTCATGGAACAAATTTAACCCTTCACCTTTTGGAATAAAAGTAAACAAACTGACCATATCAATTGTCACAAATATATTTTCATAGGAATAGGATCATGTTTGTTGTATAAGTATTTTAATTAATTTATTTTTTTTTATTAAATTTTGTTTTTTACTAATCCTGTTTGTTGTAGAAGTATTTTAAGTAATTTATTTGTTTTATTAAACTTTGGTTTTTACTCTCTGCCTAGCCAGCTTTATTTTTATTTTTGCCTAGTTGCTTGTTTTTTGCTGGTTGCTCTTTTATATATATTTTTCTGGACCTGTATATTTTCATAGGAGATTACTAGGCTAATGGCCCTAGGGCCCTTACAAGTCCAACCAAGAACAACCCATGTTCCCAAGAATACCAAAGTATTAAGCAGAACTAAGTCAACAACTACTGACCTTGCTAAAAGAGGGACACAGGTGAAATTTACACAAATCTTTCAATATGTGTGGGAACTGGGCAAAATATGTTTTTAATATAAGATCTATGTACACTGACAGGGGATAAGTGTTAGACCCTTGGGTGGCTACAATAGATCTAAAGAGGTTTTTTAATATTTTGTGCATCTTCAGAATTATGACGATTAAAGGAATTTGTTTGTCAGGTTCTCATAAAAAATTAAAGTTGCAGAAATATATCCCTCCATAAAACTGTCAGATAAATACAAATCAAAATTTCTATACACCAAGTTGATTTCATTCCTGGAAACTAGGATGTATGTTTCAGTGTCCTGAAGTATATTGAACATTTCAGTACTGTAATCTATATAGTTCAACAAAACCATATCTCCCACCTTGGTGGGTTCCATTATTCTAATCTTTCTGTGAAAAATAAAAGATTGTAATGTTTGTCTTTCCACCAAAGTTAAATTTGTCAGTTAACTTGTGTCTACTCAGTGTGGTGTTAATCTATTAATATCTGCCATACATTTTTTTTTCAAAAATCAAAACCAAAGATTTTGGTGGGGGTGGGTGTACTATTCCATTTTCATAAATCAACCACAAAATTGTCTTGATATGGATTAATTCAATTTCCTAGTAAAGATTTTTTTTAATTCAGACAAAATATCAGCTAAAACATTTTGGTTATAGATATAAATGAAAATTCATTTTCAGATAACTTAAAATGATTTATATTAATGTGCAAACTACTGAAATTACAAATATTAAACCCATTGTAGTTAAGAACCATCTTGTTGTGGCTAGAAATAATGTTATCACAGACAAAAGATTGATTTTAAGTAGTTGATTCAATTAGCTCTTTTTGCCACTTTTTTCAGCTATTGACCCTGTGTGATGTTGTGGGATCTGCCATTGACTAGGGTGGTAATGTTGCCCCCATGGTCAAATAAATTGGTCTTGTTTGTGAGGGTGGCTTAATGGCTAAGGTGTTTGCCTTACAAACACAAGGTGCAGGGTTTGAGTCTCACAAGGGATAATTGGCTAGGCTTAAAATGTCTCGCAAGGGCAGTTAGCTTAATACTAAACTATGAACCTATGAAACAGTCTGTCATCTTGAGCAATGTATGATCTAAAGGGTCAGTAAAATTGTTGTTCTCAGTGGACCCTTGGTTGATGTCCTGTGTTAATGGATCAGGGATGTAACTGTGTTATTCTGTATAGCAACACTATATATCATTGTCTAACATGTTATGGCAATCTTTTGTTGCTTTTTTAAAAGATGTGGTGGTGTACACACCAATAAGCTAGAAGAGTTACAGGTTATGACTCAGCTATCAATAACCAATGAAAGTCTACAGGAGTGGAAGGGTTTATGGTTATTCACCGAAAGGGAAAAGAATCGAATGGCATTATATCATAAATGCCGTTCATCAAAACCTCCTCGTGGGGGGGGATTGTGTCCCCCACACCCCCCCACTAATTATATATACCAACTCCAAGATTGCAGTACAGTGTGGAAGAGCAAATATCCTTATCTCTACCATAATGTGATCTTAGTCAGAACGGCTCAATGAACAGCATATTTGACAATATACGCCATTTGGTGCTTCGGTCTTCAATGGATAGACACATATCCAGAGTAGAAAGCTGCTACCAGGGAGGACCTAAGAATGCAACTAGTGTCTGAAATTATATGAAACAGATTCATTCCTAATCAATGCTTATTTTACATTACAAGAAGCACTATCATTTATACAAGGATTTGGGTTAAAAAATGTTAATGTGATCTATTTTTACTCATCATGGTGTTTTATAGTGTTGATTATTTACAAAAAATGACTCTCATGTTAAGTGACAGTGATTTTTATGAAATAATTAGTTTGAATGAAGTCTGGTGTAAGGTGCGTAACATATCATATATGTTGCAAGATTTATTACTCAATGAGGTTATAGATGAAGACCTGTTTAATTTTTTACATGTGGTAGATCCCTTGATTCCAGTCATCCAAGGCCTCCCCAAGGTACATAAAAATCCCCGAGACCCACCAATGAGACCAATAGTGGCAGGAAGAGGTTGGGTAACGGAGCCCCTATCCATCTACCTTGAGAAACACCTAAGACCCTTGGTGAATGAATCTACACATATTCTTAAAGACACAAAACATTTTTACTGGACTTATACTCCAAGGTTATAGATCTACCGTTAGATATGTATTATAAAATGGTTACCCTGGATATACAGTCCCTTTTTACTATGATACCTAACACTGAAGGTGTTGAGAGTGTTATGAGATGTTTACAGAGTTGCAAAGCCTATAGTCCAGCTATGAAAGATTTATTTGGTGCCTTGTTGGAAACTGTCCTGGAAAATAACATCTTTCTTTTTAATGAGGTAGCCTATATTCAGAAGGATGGCGTGGCTATGGGCACTTCATGTGCCAATAGCTACGCCAATCTTGTCATGCTGGACTGGGAACGTAATAAGCTGTTTGTCCTAGATAGTTTTAAGAAACATGTTGTTTTCTATGCATGTTTTGTTGATGATCTTTTCCTCATGTGGGCTGGTACAGATAAAGCCCTGGATGACTTCCATAACGAGATTAACAGTCTAACCATTTTTTTGAACTTTTCTATTAAAAGTTCGATTAATTGCATTACTTTTTTGGATATTTTTGTTGATAGACTGCCAAATGGGATGTTCAGTACTGGAGTCTTTAGAAAAACATGCTATAGGAATTCCCTATTACATCGGGAAAGTATGTACCCCAATTACATATATAAGAACTTGATAAGGGGACAGGCGATAAGAGCATCCAGGATGAACCCAAATTATGATATCTTCTTACAAGAGTTGTCAAACTTAAACAATAGGCTTTATAAAGAGCATATAGGCCCGATGAGATCACCTCCCACTTTGAAGGTGTTTTGGAGCTGAGGAATGGTATTGCTAGACCATATTTCTCACAACCATATCCAGTAGAGAATGTCCCTGATATATGTCCTGAAGTTAGGAATCCACCAGTTAGATTTTCTGTTAGTTATATGCAAGACATAAACAGTATAAAAGAGATTTTGAACAAGAATTGGAATCTACTTTTACTTGATTCACAACTTAAAGACATTGTTGGTGAGGAGCCTTATTTTAGATATAGGAACAAGTCTAACCTACATAGATTACTTTGTTACCCTCGCCTATCTACATAGCCTAATGAGTGTTTGAACAATATTGTGGGTACTGTTCCATGTAATTGTTGTAATTTTTGCAGATTTGTAGATACCAGCTCCCAGTTTATTCACCCAGTTACTTCCTACTGTTTCAGGTTTCAACTCAGTGCTAATTGCAATACATCACATGTCATTTATTTAGCTAAGTGCATTGCTTGTCAAGCATTCTATGTAGGCAAGACAGACAGACGCCTACGAGACAGAGTAAGGGAACACCTTTATCACATCCACACACTGTCTCCACGCAGTGCACTTTCTAAACACATTATAGACAGTGACAATACACATTCATTTGTATTCTTAGTTATACAGATCAATGAACCCAGTGTTAGGGGAGGGGATATATGCAATTACACTGAGACACTGGAATTAAAATGGATTATCAGACTTAGAGCAGACCAGGTCTGAATGACAAAATTCCATTGAAACCTGTTCTTAAGAATAGTAGGAGACTCACTGTGAGATAAACATACATATTTTAGAATGTTAATAAATGTTTTATATTTGCCTTTATATACAGATGTATATTTTATATATATATATATATATATATATATATATATATATATATATATATATATATATTGTTTATATATATAGTTTTCTGTATACATTTTTTATAGACGTATTATTTTTGCATACTGAAAAGTTTTAATCAGGAACAGGAAGTGATGTCAGCCCTATTTCCTTATAAAATGTGACTTGATTTTATTCAGTGTTTGTTTCTTATGGTTTGACAAAGCCTTTATAGGGTGAAAGCGCTTACCAATAAAACAGCTTGGATTTTACTTGTCTTTGGCACAGATTCAGTCATTGTTTGAACTAGCATTTATTTCTGCTGCTTGAGTAAGCCTCAGTGACTGCTTGATTTATGCTGATTTTTGTTGTCAGCCTTGGTTTGTTCCTGTGCTTCTCTTTTGGATTATTTATTTATTTTATTAGTAACAGGAGCATTTGGGCCGTGATAACACTTACTCTTATACAACACTACCCTAACTACTTCCGATGGAGATAGTTATTCCCTTCATGGTAACTACAGACTTTATGATCATTGTGTTAAAATCAGATTTGACAGGTGTGGAAAATCAGAACAGGTTATGTCTGACAAAAGTCACAATGTACTAGTCAGCTCTTTAATTCTTTTGTCAAAGACCTGGAATTTTATATTGTGTCTAATCTAAGGCACCCACAATAGAAATTACAAAATTCTAAAGAAATGTCATTCTTCAAATAAAATATTCTACAGTTATATGTTGCCAGACTTACCAGCTCATTTGTTGATGAGGAAAAATAAATATACAGTTATAGACTGTACTATAAGACTTTCACGAGCTTAGTTGTTAATGGGGAAATAACTTTAAAAAAGCTTCCTATATCATTCACTCTGCTATTATATGAGTAGATGATCAGCATTAAATTTCTTCAAAGAAGGCAAATGCAACAAAAGCAGTTATAAAAAAATTGTTTAAGAATCTTTCAATTTTAACTAAAGGAGAAAGAGTGCCAAAGGAGTAACTAGGATGGGCAAAGGTGGCAGTTGTCCTTGGTGCAAAGTGTTATGGGATGCATTCAATAGGATTTTACTGTTCTTAAGTGCATTACCAACATTCAGAAATAAATGCTGATATGGCATCATTTGTGGTCAGAAATGAAGAGCTTTAGTGCTCCGTGTATGGCATAAATGACAAATAGACCAAGCAGCTTGCTATAGTTTAAAGTACGTTTTTTTTCTTCTACAGCACCTCTGAAGAGTGCATACAATCTTTGAACAGAATTCTGGAAATAAATCAGAGTAAAACCACTACAGATGTTTGAAATACACATCTATGATCATATTTACTATAAGAGAATGACATGCAATTTGTACAGAAGGAAGAGGTGGCACTTGATAAATTTGCCAGAATAAGTACAGGAGCATTTGTCAAGTGATTAGTATCAGGAACTAAAGGAAAGTACAATGAAACCCTCATTTACTTCCCTTATCTCACCTGTATCTATGATGTCTGCTGCTGATAGATATCTAGCAGTGAAAGTCAAACCATTCAAAGACTTAATGCAAACTAATTATGATGAAACTGATACAATAAGTGGTAATGGACAGAAACAGAATACCCATGTGCCTCAGGGCAGTAATTACAATACCCATTGTGTCAGACTGGTGAAGATGCCAAACATGTTTCAAGATTGTACATAGTTTATAACTGGGTTATATGCAGCAGTTTTATCATGATGTCATTGTCTTATAACGCATCACACGCAGTGATTAAATAAGTGTTTCATGTGCATTGCATAGATGTAAATATAGAGTTGTAGATCATAGGATCTTAGGAAGTTACTAAGCTAATGGCTCTAGGGCCCTTGCAAGCCTAGCCAAGTTCTACCCATATTTCCATGATCAGCATCGAATGCCCCTGTCTAAGAGGAAAACAGCTGGTACCCCAGGGGTGAATTTACAGTTACCCATACAATCGTCCAGATTGCGTTTGAAGAGGGCCAATGAAGTGCTTTGCTTGACATGAAGTGGGAGTCTGCTCCAAAGGTGTGGTAACCTCTGGGAGAGAAATCTGCCCCTCCAATAGGTTCTATTAATGTCACATACCAGGTTAATGTCTTCAGAGAGAGTAACCCATGTATCATTTAACTTGCAAATATGCAGCATTTCCAATAAAGCAGGGTCAGAGATTGCCTTATACTTAAGGCAGAGATCGCCTCTGAGTAGTCTATATGAAACAGAATAAAGTGACAGTGATTTTGGATGATCCACATAGGACAGATGCTGAAGACCTTGAATTTTCCTTGTGAGGAACCTGCGTGGTTTCTCCAATTGCTGCAGGTGCTTGGAAAAGTACATACAAAAGGAGAATTGTACTCAATTATTGGCCTCATGAGGGAAAAGTACAAGGAGGTTATAACTTCTTTTTTTTTCTAGAGGCAATGCCCTTAGTTATGAGATGATCAGTACAGAATGCCCTTCTTACTATTGCTGTTAACTTGTGCGCCCACGTCTTTGACAGCTGAGTGTGTACTTAAGGTATTGCTGTTGATGTGTTAGTTAGCAGGAACATCATTCTTAATGAAAGAGATGATAATACATTTTTTGTGCTGAGTTTAAGACCATGACTTTGACACCAATCATTTAATTGTGAAAGACACCCTTGTAGGATGTCAACATCATTTGGAGATTGTATGACTGCTCCCACTTTGGAGTCATCAGCAAACTTTGTCAGCCGCAGACCTTTAGTTTTTGCTTGAACTTCAGAGAAATAGTTTCCAAACAGAAAAGGTCCCAGAACTGATCCCTGTGGAACACCACTGGTCACAGGTCTACTGTTGGAGATGGATTCCCCTATTTTGACTATATGTGTTCTACCATTGACCCAGTTAGTGACCTATCTAATGATATAATGGTTGATACTTAGCGGGATGAGTTTGTCAATGATGCCTGAGTGGGAGATAGTATCAAAAGTCTTTGCTAAGTATATGTTGGCTGTATGCACAAATTTCACTTCATCCAGGGCCTTGGTGACTATTTCAAAGAAGTCCACCAAGTTTAACTTGCATGATCTCCCTTTGACAAATCCAAACTGAGTAGGATCAAGTGTTTGGGGAGTACATATATCTTTGCTGATAAGGTCCATGAGGATTCACTTCATGGCCTTGAAGATAAGGATAGTCAGGCTAATAGGTCTATAGTTTCTGGGATCAGTGGAAGTACCACTTTTGTGCAAGGGAATAACGGTGGCCAGTTTCCATTCATTTGGTGCTTAGACTATGACTGAAAAGAGTACCAATGGCATTGCTAATTCTTGTTGGAGCCCATGTAGGATGCAGCCTGGGATGTTATCAGGTCCCATAGATGCTGTGTTTTTGGCCTTAGAGAGGACATGTATGACCTGTTCTTCAGAGATACAAGGTAGGGGACAGGTGGCAGGGATGTCATGGTGTACATGTGACAGGGACAAGGGAGTAATATTTTCACAGAACCTGTCAGCCAAGAGGTTAGCTGTCCACAAGCTCAATGAGTGTGCAATCATTAACTACCAGTTCAGTGCAAATCTGAGCTTTTCCTCTTAGGTTACAGATCTAACTAAAGAATGCCTTATGATTGTCCTTAGTTGAGGAAGATAATTTGGATTCATAGTTTACACTGGAGGATTTCACAGGAAGTCTTATTCACTAACTTAATCTGAGGAGGGAGTGTTTCCAGTTTAGGGCTTACTCCCTCTTACTCTTAGGCAGCAATTTCTTCCTCTTGTTGTAAAGCCTGCTAATGGCAGTTGTCCACCAGGCAGGTTTCCTCTTCTTGAGGAGCTTGTTTTGCTCCTATCAGGTACAGCCGAGTCAACGCAGTTATACGGGCATTGCTATAAAGCATTGGTGTAGAAATCGGCATAGTTCCCAATTCTACATGCAGGGGAGGTACAGTGACGCTATTTATACCATCCTGTAAGAGGTTAAAATCTGCTTTGGAGAAGTTTTTTTAGTTTAATTGCTGCCAGGGGGGTCAGGTGTGATAGTTACTTTGAATGTGACTGATTTCTGGTCAGATCTCACCCGGGAAGACCTCACACTGGGGCTGCTGCAATGGTCCCCTGTATTGATAAGCACCATTTACAGGATGCTGGCACCCCTTGTGGAGGTGTCAACTGGCTGGTCTAGGCCACTGGAGTTAACAAAGTCAAGGAACCTTTGGGCAAGTGAATTTGAGCACATGTAACTTACCCAGTCAATGGATAGGTAGTTAAAGTCACCCAAAACTATGGTGCTCGGATGTATCTTGATAGATTCAAGTAGATCCAAATAGGGAGAATGGGTGTCCTGATTCATGGAGAGGGTCCTGTAGCTGGCAATGACTTGAATAGATCTACTACCAACAGTTAATTGCACCTGAAGTATCTCCAGGGAATCAGACTGTATAACCAATCTGGAGGTGGATTTATCTTTAATGAATATTGATACATTTCCTCCTTTAGTTTTCATGCCTTCAGTATGTGTTCTGAATGTGTGCAAAGAGATGTAACCTGATATGGCTGGAGTGCTCTCCACAATCTTGAACCAAGTGTCCATGACTGCACAAATGTCTGCATCATCCAAGGTGAAGACTGCTTCAAGTGAGTGCAAGTTCATGCTACAGTCCAATCTTGTAGCCCAGGCAGGTATGACCCTAACCCTGAGTAGCATCCTGCCATTGCTCAGAATGATATCGCATTACAAGGACAAAATGATTGACTTCAACAATTGGCTAAGATTATGATGTCATTCTAAGGGGATCCAGTATATGTCCGCCTGGGACAACATGGTCAAGAGACCATGATGCTTTGCCAGAGATTGCCTGCACCTGTTGAACCTGGGATTTCGGATACTGGCTAAAGGGTCTTGCTGCCCCTATAGTGCCTTTTTTAGGCAAGGTTCAAATGACAAATTTACCACCATAACAGGAACAGGCAAGCAAAAACTGAGGGTAATCCTACTCAATGCTAGAAGTCAGAATCTCAAAATGCACTCCCTCGAGACACTCCTTAAAATGGAGAACATCGATATCTGTGCAGTGACTGAGACCTGGTTCAAGGCTCCAGAGACCACCCCTGCATTACCAGGTTATAACCCATACCACACTTTTCGGCCACCTAACCTGGGCCAGAACACCAAAGGCAGAGGTGTGTCCATATTCATTAAGGATATCCACACCTCCAGGCTAGTTGCTCAGCATAATGCATCTGAGGTTTTCCAAGTGCAACTAACTATGGGCAAAGCTGCAATCCAAATTGTAGCTTGCTACAGATCCTCCACCATGCCCCAGGATTCCCACTCCTCTTTTCTTGATATACTGGAGAATATTAGGGTTCAACCAAACACCCTAATATTGGGCGATTTAAACTACCCCACCATTAACTGGGAAAACTACTCATGCACCAACTCTTTCACTCAACGCTTTCTGGAATTCATAAATTCCAGTGCCCTGGATCAACTTATCCACACCCCCACCAGGGGCAATATCCTAGACCTAGTCATTACCAACATGAGTGACCAGTGTTCCACACCTGAAGTCAACTCCTTGTTAGTCAGATCCGACCATAAGCTAATCACCCTAGATATCCACATCCCGCCCCAACCCCCCATTAAGGAAATCATGGTAAAAGATTTCTCCAAAGCCAACTTCATGCTTCTTAAGACAGAAGTGGTGAACTTCATGACACCCATGCAGATGGTCAATACAGTTGCGACTGCTGAATCCTACACAGATGCACTCTATAAGCACTTACATGAGTGCATGGATTGTGCTATCCCAAACAGAACCAAGATGCTATCCTCCAAAAAAAGGAAGCCAATCTGGTGGTCCCCTGCCATAAACAAACTCTACAACAGAAAAAAGAAACTGTTGCAAAAGAGAGTAAAATCCCATGAGTGGAGGAGTTCCCTGGTCATCCTCAATAAGAAGCTGAGATCCCTTATAAGATCCTCCAAAGCTAGCTATGAAAACAAAATCACCACTGATTCTAGAGACAACCACAAAGCATTCTATAGCTATGTCAAGAATCTCAATGGCAACACCCAGATCTGCTCTGAAATACAGCACAATGGCACGAAAATTACAGAACCAACTGATATTGCCAATGTCCTGGCAGATAGGTTCAGTGCTAACTTTACCCCCCTCTCACCCCCTAAAGGCCCATATCTATACAGGAAGAATGCAGAGTCCCTATAATCACAACAATCCAGTAAAAGCTGCACTTTCTAAAGCAAAAACACAGCATCCATGGGACCAGACAACATCCCAGGCTGTGTTTTACACGAATTTTAGAATGAACTGGCTCCCCACCTAAGCACCATGTTCAATCTTAGTCTCACATCAGGCTTTGCATCCTCTAAATTGCCCACAGCAACAGTTATCCCACTCCACAAAGGGGGAGCCACCACTGATCCCGGGAACTATTGCCCTATTAGCCTGATGAGCCTGGTCTACAAGGCCATGGAATGTATCATCATGGAACTCATAAACAAAGACATCGATAACCTCCAAACTCTGGACCCTACCCAGTTCGGGTTTGTGAAAGGCAGATCATGCCTCCTGAACTTCATTGACTTCTTTGAGGCAGTCAGCAAAGCTGTCGACGAGGGTAAGGTGGTTCACACAGCCTTTCTTGACCTCGCCAAGGCTTTCGATGCCATCCTCAGTTCTGGAATTATAGCTAAACTCACTAAACTAGGTATAAATCCCTATGTCACAAGTTGGGTTGCCAACTGGCTCACTGACAGAACCCACACTGCAAAAGTTGCAGACTCCAAATCTGACTTCAAACCAGTGACAAGTGGAGTAACACAGGGTACAGTCCTGGGACCTCTCCTGTTTGATATCTACTTCTCTGAAGTACAGGCTAACACAGAAGGTCTTTGGCTAACGAAGTTCGCAGATGGCTGCAAACTAGGAGCCATAGTTGAGTCCCCAAATGATGTGGACATCCTACAGAAGGGCCTCACTGAGACAGATTCCTGGTGTCAGAGCCATGGCCTCAAGCTCGTTGCCAAAAAGTGCATTGTCATCCCCTTTGGTAAAAACTCTGTACCCATGAACTACCACATAGGCGGCAGTCTACTTATCACTGAATGTGTGATAAGAGACCTTGGGACCCAGGTGGACAGTAGTTTCTCCTTTGATAATCACATTGCCACAGTAGTCAGAAAATCCTTAAATGTGGCACACCTCATCACAAAAGGGTTCTCATCCAGGAAATAAAAGAGGTCATTGTTCCCCTCTACTCGACACTCATTAGACCCATTATAGAGTACAATGCCCCTTTTGGAATGTACCTCACAAGACATCTGCAGCAGCTGGAAAGGCCACAGAAGTACCTCACAAAGAGTATTACTGGCCTCAAACAGATGCTCTACACTGACCGTCTCAAAAAAACTCCAGCTTTACTCCATAACATATCACCTACTCCAAGGTGATCTCTGCTTAACATATAAAGCTTTGTCAAACCCAGAGCTATTGGACATGCTACACCTAAAGAAATCCCAATCCCTCTGAGCTACACACTTTAGGGACTTAAACCTTGTCACCACAATAAACATGACATGCTGGAGGGCTAAATTCCTGTCCCAGAGACTTCTCATACTCTGGAACAAGCTACCCGTCTATGTCAAGCAAAGTTCCTCATTAGCACTCTTCAAGAAAAATCTTAAAAAGTAGATGGGAAATAGGAAATACACCCCGGGGATCACTTCTGTGGCTCTGCTCGACAGGGGCACAGGAAAATAACTTTCTTGGGTGGTGTTTGTCAGTGAAACTTGTTGGCTAGGCTTACTTAGGCCCTTGGGCTAACAGCCTAGTATGCAGCATAAACTTGAGGCTGTTTTTAGATGGAGATGTTACACTGGGAATTTTTTCCTTGAGACACTGCCTAAAAAAAGCACTATGGGGTGGCAAGAGCCGAAATCCCAGGGAAGACAGATGAAGACCATCTCTGGCAAAACATTGAGGTCTGTCGATCATGTCATCCCAGGCTAACAGATACTGGATCCTATGAGAATGACACCAAAAACTAAGCCAATTATTGAAGTTGTTAGAAAAATATGTATTAGTAATATGCATGCTTAGTGCATTTGAGGTTTAAAAGGGTTAATACATTTATTCTGTTCACACTGCATGAATCTACACAAGCTACTAGAGACATTCCAATCCTGTTATGTCATAAAAATATGCACAGCTATGATCTACTTATGCTATGGAAATTAACAGGAAAGCATTTGATTTCTGCTAATGTCATGAAAATAATAATAATAAGTGTTTCATTTCTACCAGTGTCATGAGACTTAACAAAGAGTTATTGATTTTCTGCTTATGCCATGAGAAAGTACACAGCTGCTGAAGCTATTGATAATGAAAACAAAGGCTGCTTGAAAGTATAAACCGTAGTCAGCATTACTTGTACCTAAGCTAGAAATGTACCTTGAAATGTAGCACATATATATTAGAACTGCACAATTGAAGAATAGAAAGCTTGTAGTGGGCTAAAAATAAGCCCCAAGACCAGGTTGTTTTTCTCAAATGTTTTTTTATAATCCAGTCATGTCAGCAGGAAATCCAAGTGACATTTTCTATGTAACACATGGTGAATTTTAAATCTGAACATGTCAGCAGGAAATCTAAGTAACATTTCTGTAGAGTAATACAGAAAGTTGTGTCTAACTACATCAACCATAGAAAACTAACATTTCATAGAACTGTATAAAAGTAGTATACTGCTCACTAGTAATTTAGACAAATCCTGTATCTGTATGTTTTGTCTCCTTGTTGCAAGTAATAAAGGGTGCCATACTTGAACCTTACGTGAATTGGTCTTTGAAGTTTTTTCCTTTGACAGATTGGTCCTTTGGACCGGAACCCTCACTTCACCTCGGATCAGACAGGCCAGGTGGTTGAAACCGTACAGGGAAGAAACCGAATTGGTTCTTCTTATATGAAAAGCCCTCCGACTGAATTGTCATACAAAAGAGGCCAGCCACTTTCTGATCTGCGACTGAAGGATGGGTCTCCACGAATCAGGTGATCAATCACGTAGGCTCAGGTAAGGTGAATCTACTTTTTTCTGTTTTTTGTTTTAGATCAGGGACTAGACTTGTATTGTTTTTCTCAACACTGTATTTTACAAGTCAGGGACAGAAAAGATTACTGTCTTGTCATAGATCAGGGGAAACAGAATAAGTAGGCAGTCATTCTGAAGAGACTATAACAAAATCTGTGGTACCACGTTAAAAATAAGAGAAGTTACATAACAATAAAAGGGTAGAACAAAATGGGTAATAATTGCACAAAAAGACCCCAAAATCCACCGTTAACCGAAGACGCAAAATACATGCAGTCGCAGTGTGCTGACAATATTAAATATTATTCAAAATGGGTTAATAAATATGAATTCAACGGAAAATTAGAAAACTCCTCGTGTATCAAACTTGTCAAACAGCTCAAAACCAATTCCAAAGGTCGGGTAAAAAAGCAATGCAAATTAGGAATTCCTCAGGCACACAGGTGGATTGAGGAAGTAAACCGTAGGGAACAAAAGAACAACAATTCAAAAACAATGTTTTTAGATAAGGAGGACAATAACTTAGTAATAGCATCAGCCCCTCCGCCTCCCTTACCAGAATATGAAGCAAGTGAACAGGTTAGTAAACCCCACACGATATCCTGTTGTCACTGAAAATAGAGACATTGTAAAAGTAAAACCGTTTATTAGAGATCCCATCGGGACCAGGTCTCGAACACGGGCAGGTAACTCAAATGAAGGCATTGACTTATATCAAATGGTTAAAAATTCACGGTCTATGAGTGAAGAAGAAATATGCCCACTTATAGAAGTACCTAATCCTCAGGCAGGACAAGACGGTCAGGACCCAACTATTTTAGTGTATAGACCCTGGACTCTGGAAGATATCCGGAAAGCCACTGAGGGAATTCCCCATCCAAAAGTTAATTTTAGAAAATTCTCAAAAGATTTACAAGGAATGAGGCTGAGTTATAACTTAAACGGAGAAGAGGTAGAAAAAGTAGTTAGACAAATTATGGGACCAGACTGGCACATGATTAGTGGCAACTGGAATCCCCATGACGCTGCACACAGACCCCTCCCACATAGCAGCGCAGAACTAGACAACAGAGTAAAAGGTCTTACAGACTGAAAAATGGATGCCTAGGGCAGACTGGACTTGCATTAATCAATGCATCCAACAAGAAGGTGAAACTATTGACCAGTATTATGCCAGATTATTAGAATGTTTTAATAACCACTGTGGAATGCAGGTTCCTGAAGACCAAACACAAGATTCCCCATATGAACAGCAGTTAAAGAATGCTTTTTTAAAAGGCAGTATTGCACCCATAAGCAGTTTTATTACAAAACACATGGTAGACCATCGTACAAGCAGGTTACAGTCATTATTTGAATATGCTAGGCATGCCGAAAGGCATTTCAGTAGCAAAAAGAAAAAGAAAGCTCAAGTATTTTCTGTAGAAGATGGAGCAGAAGTTTATGTAGTACAGTCCAGGAAAAAGGGCAAGAAAAATGCACAGGGAAACAAACAATCTGATCAGCGATCAGAGGACTTTGAAGGGTGAAAGAAAAGGAGTGAATGTTTCAAATGCAGTAAAAAGGGACATTTGGCAAGGGATTGCAGGAAAAACAAGAAGGCAACCACGGAAGACAAGGAGGGTGAGGACTGACTATATGGTAGTCAGGAATCACTAGAAGGGGATAGCGGAGAAAGGACAAATGAGAATGTGATAGAGGGGGTAGAGGATGTGACAGAAGAGATAGAGGAAGTGCAAGAAGTTAGTGACAGTGAAGAAAATGAAATATTAGACCTAGCTTTATTGAGCATGGAGCTCTATTTAACAGACACAAAACCAGAAGTTACACTCTTGGTAGAAGGGAGGGAAGTCAAATTCTTGTGTGACTCAGGGGCATCACGAACCCTGATACATCCCTCCAAACTGCCAGAAAACGCAGAGTCACCTGATTACATACTGGTAAAAGCAGCTAATGGACAGCTGTATTGGGAGCCCCTCTCCCGTAATATTTCAATAACTGATCCAGTTTCAGGATTGACTCAGAAAAGCAAAATTGTTGTTTCTACAAAATGCCCAGTAAACCTCTTGGGCAGAGACCTCATGCAGCTATTTGGTATAGCAGTAGTCCCAACCATGCAGGGTATGGAAGCACAGCGACAAATTGATACCTTTGCAGTGCAATCAGAGGTTGAAATGTTTTATTGGTACAGCCAGGACTTGGTTACGACTGGTCCAGGGACTGTGACCAAAGAATTAATGAATGTAGCTATCAGCAAGTTCCCCTCCCTTGACATTGATAAGCAACACTTGTTGCACTATACCCTGTATTACTGTAACACACCAGGACCTGATAAGGAATATGAGCAAGAATTGTTTAAAAATCATGCAAATAGACTGATATTATGTAATCTGTACTGGGACACAGAAGGGAACACTGTAGCCAGCTGTTCATTGCCCCAGGAGTTCTTTACACTTTATAAATCAATCAATTACCACATGTACCAAAAACAGAACAAAAAACATAGATGGGTAGACCCTAGGAGAAAAGTCACAAGATGGGAGAAACAGACAGAATTAGAATTGTCAGAGCAGGGAATACAAATACAGAAGTTGAATTGGATAACTCAGACCCACCCAGCCGTACACTTGCAGTCTAGCAAGGACAGCTGATTAGCACTCCTATTAAAGGAGGAAGAGAATGCCTTACAGAATATACCAGAAACTCTCTGGTCAACAGGAAAATCAGATGTAGGACTTATTCGTACAGCGGGACCAGTAACTATCATGCCAAAGTCAGCATTTAGACCACAAAAAAGACAGTATCCCTTAAGAAAAGATGCAGAGGCAGGAATAAAGCCTATTATAGCAGCCTTACTTAAAGGGGGAATGCTGGTGGAATCTCCCGATTCACCATGTAACACACCCTTATTTCCTGTTAAAAAAGCAAATGGAGAATGGCGTATGGTCCAAGATTTACAGGCTGTAAATGACGCAGTAATACCAAGGGCACCTACGGTGCCAGACCCACACCCCCTGTTGAATAATTTAAAACCTCAACAGAAGTATTTTTCTGTGGTAGACATCAGCAATGCGTTCTTTTCTATACCAATACACCCTGACAGCCAGTATTGGTTTGCATTCACATTTCAGGGGAAAAGGTATACATATAAGCGACTACCACAGGGATATTGTGAAAGTCCAGCAATATTCTCACAAGAAATGGCAAGCAACTTGGCGGGATTTACCCCACCAAGAGGCAGTCAGATTTATTTTATGTTGATGACATCTTGCTGGCGGCCCCCACCCAGCAAGATTGTAGAGAAGATACCATAGCGCTACTACGATTTTTAGCCGCTGAAGGACATAAGGTAATCAAAAATAAACTGCAGCTTTGGAAAAAACAAGTCAAATACCTAGGATATGTAATATCCAAAGAAGGAAGAACATTAGATGAGGACAGAAAAGTAGCAATTTTGCAAGCACCAAAACCCATTACCAAGAAGGAAATGATGTCCTTCCTGGGTACAACTAATTTTTGCCGGAGTTGGATTCCAAACTATGCCTTGGAATCTGCACCTCTGACTGACCTCATATACAAAAAGCCTATGGCAGCACAGGATTTGTTACAATGGACACCAGAGGCAGAATCTGCTTTCTGCAAACTGAAACAGTTAATAGCGTCCTCATTGGTTCTGGGATTACCAAACTACCATAAACGTTTTTTCCAAACTGTAGATTGTAAGTAAGATTATATGACATCAGTGTTAATACAACAGCATGGGGACAAGCAATGCCCCATTGCTTACTATTCATCACAACTAGATCCAGTGGCATGGTCCTTACCCCACTGTGTACAAGCAGTAGTTGCAGCTGCAATGGCAGTGCAGGCTTCGGTCTCAGTAGTCTTATTCCACCCTCTCACTTTGAGAGTGCCTCATGCAGTCACAATTATTTTACTGCAAGAGAAGGTAGCATATCTTTCCCCTACTAGGCATCTTTCCTGTATGACTATATTGTTGAGCCAACCTCACATGACAATTGAACGATGCATGACTTTGAACCCTTCTACCTTGCTCCCAACCCCTGCAGACGGCACACCACACCACTGCCTGCAGGTAATTGAGCAAAAGACACTACCTAGAAAAGATCTCACGGATGTCCCCTTGGATGATGCCGAGGTGACATACTACGTAGATGGATCGTGCAAAAGGGGTCCTGCAGGATAGAACCTAGTAGGATATGCAGTAGTTTCTGATACTGAGATTATAGAAGCAAAACCTTTACCACACAACTTATCTGCACAGGCAGCAGAATTGATTGCCTTGACATGGGCATGTACCTTAGCAAAGGATAAAAGTGTAAACATTTTTACTGACAGCCAGTACGCTTTTTCTACTGTACATGTTTTTGCACAACAGTGGAAAAACCGGGGAATGATAACATCTACTGGCAAACCTATCAATCATGCACAGTTTATTTTAGATCTTTTAATATCTATTCAGTTACCTCAGAAAGTAGCTATTTGTAAATGCACAGCTCACACCAAGCAACAAGATAGGATTTCAAAAGGTAATGCGAGAGCTGATACAGCTGCAAAACAAGCAGCTTCTGAAGTATTTCTTTTAAATGAGAAACTACAACCCTCTGAGATTTTAGACTTAGAAATGTTAAAGACAATGCAGACACTCAAACAAAGATGGGTAAAACAGGGAGCAATTCTCAAAAAGGGGCTGTACATCTCTAAAGAAGGGAAACTGATACTACCATCTAATTTGTTTAGATATGCAGCTTTGTTGAGCCATGGGCAGTGCCATGTCTCAACAGGGGGGATGGTACAGCTGGTGAACCAGGTGTTCACAATGTATGGATTTACAAACTACTCTAAAAAATTGTGTTTGATGTGCCAAATTTGTAACAAACATCATGCACAAGGGGTGTTAAAGCCCAAGCAAGGGAGTATCCCTACACCACCATATCCATTTCACACTATCTGTATGGATTTCATAGAACTGAACAAATGTGAAAATAAGAAGTATTGTTTTGTCATTGTAGATATGTTTTCCAGATGGGTGGAAGCCTTTCCAACCAAAAATCCAGATGCAACTATGGTGGCAAAAGTTCTTGTCAAAGAAATCATCCCTAGATTCGGCATTCCAGAAAGGATCTACAGTGACAATGGTACACACTTTGTAAACCAAACATACAGCAGTTAAGTAAGCATTTTGGTATTTCTTTAAAAAAATCATTGTGCATACCATCCGCAATCTGCAGAGCTAGTTGAGAGGCATAATGGAATATTAAAGAATAAATTAAGAAAATTAATAGCTGAGACAGGAAAGAATTGGCTGTATTGTTTGCCCCTGGCACTGTTGAGCATGAGAACTGTTCTGACTGCAAAAGGATTGACTCCTTTTGAAAAACTATTTGGAAGGGCTTATTATATACCCCAGTGAAAACTTCTCATATCCACAGACCAGGAAGCTGACTATACACTAGCTGAATATATGAGAAATTTGTTGAATTCTTAACATCTTTTGCAGTCAAATTCTGTTTCAGATAAAGAACAAACCGAAATATCAGAAGTGGCAGTGATCCCAGGGGACTGGGTTTGGGTGATAAATATTAAGAAGAAAAACTGGTCTTCACCAAGGTGGGAAGGTCCATACCAGGTACTTCTTTCAACACCCACTGCAGTCAAAATCGCAGAGCAAGCCTCATGGATCCACCTGACGCACTGCAAACTAGTTAAGAACTTTGAACTGGACAAAAATCTTATCTCTCCATCGGGGCCCTCAGCGCAAAGTCTGGCTACAAAGGGGGGTCAGATCAATAGGACTGATCTGTCTCAACCCCAGTGAAGAAACCATTGGTGCTGAAGGTTCTGTTAGGGCAGAGAGTAAGATCACATGTCAAAAGCAAAAATGATAGAATCCAGAAAAATCCAAATAAAACTACTTGGAAGAGTCAGAGAAAACAGGAATGCAAAACAACCATTTCCTCAGAAGTATTGCATAATCATCTTGTTAACTGTACTAGTGACAATAATCTTTTTGTTGTGGCCATTCCTTTTCCCAGCCACACAAACTGAACTGAATAAACGTGGAGAGTTGCATGTAGAGTGGCACCCAAACTTCAACACTTACCAGGCAATCAAATATGTGTATGCTGAGACCTTCAATGTTTCAAATTGCTAGATTTGCACAGCTTTGCCAACAGCATACGTGGGGTTATTGTTAACTTCAGTCCCCCTAGGAGCCAACAAGACCTGGGAAAATTTAGTCTATGATGCATCAGATGTTACATCACAAGATAAAGTAGCATTGCACTTGTCTGTTCGACAGAAGGGGACTGTGTGTTTTTACAAAAATGATACAGTTCAGGTGGGCTGGAGCAATTGCAATGTGACTGTTCCCTATAGATGCTACAATAAAACTGATAACACTATTGCAACACAATCTATGATTCATTTTTTGAACTGATGCATAGGACAACTGATGAAGTAAAACATAATGCTGATCTTTATAAACAACTGATTATAGTTGACAAAAAAATGTTTCATCCAGAGCCAGGACATAGTAAAGTTAATACCAAAGTAGAAGATTGTTATTTGTATGTGGTAGGAAAGCATACAAGTGGTTACCTGAGAATTGGTCCGGCAGTTGTTATTTGGGGTACCTGGTTTCGGCCATACGACACACAGCAGTTTTGCCTCAGGGGAAAATTTGAAATGTTCGACAAGAAATCAAGAAGCCTGTCAATCCAGTAGGGCAAATCAATGTGGGCTGGAAAAACCATCATGCTGTGGGCCTAGGGAAAAATGGACTGTTGCATATGGACTTGGGTGATACCATCATCTCGTGGGCAGGTATACTGCCAGCATATGGAGCAACAAAATCAATCTGGGAACTGAGAAAATTGTCTAAACTTCTCGAAATAATGAGCAATGCAACCTTTTCTTCACTAAAACTAGTGACTGATGAACTGACTGCCATGAGAACTGTAGTGCTTCAAAACCGCATGGCCCTCGACTTCATTTAATCCAGGAGGAGTGCTGTTCGTATATTCCTGACCACAAACACTAGATAGATAATCACCTTGAGGTAATTCAGCAAGTGTCAGCTATGACCAAACCAGGACCAAATCCATTGATGGACTTTTTCCAGAGATTGTTTGGGGGGGTGGGGCAGTATCCTGATGAACATCCTGATTGTCATCTGTGTAGGAATGATCCTACTGGTGGTATGTGTTTGCTGATGCATCCCCTGCATGAAAAGACTGATTAAAGACTTTATAGACATGTCAGTTTCAGAAACCTTATACCAAGGTGCTAAACTTGAAGAATTGTTGAAAAATTGAAAATGCTTTCATAAGTTTAAACTGAATGACTCTCTTAATTGCAAATCCTGAGTAGGAAGAGGTTAGGGGAAGAAAAACTGTTTATGCTTATTTTGAAAGTAGAATAAAAGTATTAAAAGGGGGGAAATGTTAGAAAAATATGTATTAGTAATATACATGCTTAGTGCATTCGAGGTTTAAAAGGGTTAATACATTTATTCTGTTCACACTGCATGAATCTGCACAAGCTACTAGAGACATTCCAATCCTGTTATGTCATGAAAATATGCGCAGCTATGATCTGCTTATGCTATGGAAATTAACAGGAAAGCATGATTTCTGTTAATGTCATGAAAATAATAATAATAAGTGTTTCATTTCTACTAGTGTCATGAGACTTAACAAAGAGTTATTGATTTTCTGCTTATGCCACGAGAAAGTACACAGCTGCTGAAGTTATTGATAATGAAAACAAAGGCCGCTTGAAAGTATAAACCGTAGTCAGCATTTACTTGTACCCAAGCTAGAAATGCACCTTGAAATGTAACACATATATATTAGAACTGCACAATTGAAGAATAGAAAGTTTGTAGTGGGCTAAAAATAAGCCCCAAGGCCAGGTTGTTTTTCTCAAATGTTTATGTAAATCAACAATAATCCAGTCATGTCAGCAGGAAATCTAAGAAACATTTTCTATGTAACACATAGTGAGTTTTAAATCTGAACATGTCAGCAGGAAATCTAAGTAACATTTTCTGTAGAGTAATACAGAAAGCTGTGTCTAACTACGTCAACCATAGAAAAGTAACATTTCATAGAACTGTATAAAAGTAGCATACTGCTCACTAGTAATTTAGACAAATCCTGTATCTGTATGTTTTGTCTCCTTGCTGCAGGTAGTAAAGGGTGCCATACTTGAACCTTACATGAACTGGTCTTTGAAGTTTTTTCCTTTGACAGAAGTCAGTCATTTTCTGTTTGCATTGAGGCATCATCCTAGGTAAAGATAAAATGCTGCTTAAGGCTAGAGACATACATGCCTGAGACATATAGTCCGAGAGCTCAGTCATGTGTCTCTTCATATAGTCCAGAGAGTACATGTGTGATATGGCGGGTCCTAGCACCTGACAAACAGCTGACTGTTACCTTTTCCTTATCCAGCCTGGTGAGAGGAACATCTGTGTCAGAATCACAGAGCTTGATAGGTGAGACAAGCTATTATGTGTATTGTGCTCTATAGAGGAAGTATTTTGTGTAGTGTGCTTGTGTTTGTGCTTGAGAGGTCTCTGGTGTTTAGGTATGTTTCTGGTAAAGACCTCCATATATGTAGGTATGTGTGATGTGTTTGGGTGGAGTAGGAGGTGAGGTGTGCATGCTGACAACCTGCTCATTGTCACATGTACTGACCGGTGTGTGAGAGAGCATGGATTCAGGGTTCTTAATATAGTTGCATCTCTCACATGTTGAGTTTGTGTGGACTAGGAGTAGAGGGTTGTCTGTGAACATGTGGCAGTTGCTACACTGCCTCAGTATGCCCATGTTGACCAAACTGTCTGGAGAAACTGTGGGAAATTGTCTGTCCATAGTGTTAGGAAAATTTATATGGTCAGGAAAAGAGGTCACACTTAGGAATGGCTAGTGGGTGAGATGTGTGTTGGCACCTCTGAGGCTAGGCTTAGTGTTCCACCTGACAGTAGTGCAGGGCCATGAAAAACCTCTGCAAGACCACAAGCAAAGTGCTAAGGGAAAATTTAACAGGCAAATGTTTGCGTCTATAGCCACCTATGGTAACCACCACTACGTGGCAGTGCATGATGGTGCGCTACACACAAACAAGTGCAAACACAAGGCTTAAAACAAGAAATAACCCTTTTAACTCAATATGGATGCTCTCTGTGAGCTCTAGTCCAATCACCCCTGATCAGATGGGACCCAGATAGCACTCTCCTCCCACAAGGGTGCAGAGGGGCCTTCACCAACAAGGATGGCTTCAATTTGATGCTCAAAAGTTACAAAACAAACCCAGAAATAGCAAACCTGGAACTACGCTATGCTACAGCTGAACTAGTACAATATACAGTAAAATGTGGCAAAAAACAGTTTAGACAATTCAAGAAGACAGTAGAATGCAAACAGAAATTAAAATATAAGAGCAAAAAACATATACTTTGAGTTGGTTAGAGGCAACAGATACCTCAGATATTTCACTATCTCAGCGAAGAGCTGGTTTTAATGCTCAAGTGATGTCAAACAGTCTAGATTCAGCAAGTTTTAATCTAGCCTATGCTATAAAATGCAGAAGTACTAGAAATTAAACGTGCATAAAATCACAGTCACAACAGCAAAAAACAGTTTAAATAAAGCAGCAATTCACCAGCAATTCCCAGGTTAAAAGGATGTAGGCCACACTTATCCACCACAAGATTCTAGACCACAAGCCCGCCTAATGTAAAATAACTGTCTGGAACCCAAATGCTTAAACTGGAACAAAGACACTTAGAACAATAGCCCCAATAAGTTTGGGTTTGGAGCCCAAGTGCTTAAACCAGAACTAAGACACTTTCAGAATAACAGATACAATGAATCTTCAACCAGCAATTCACAGCTTAGAAGGTGTCGCCTATCCTCTTCTACCATAAGAGTTTAGACCACAAATCTTCCTAATGTAAAATAACTGGTTTGGAACCCAAGTGCTTAAACTGGAACAAATGCACAATAAGCCTTCCCCCAGCAATTCCCAGCTCAGAAGGGCAGAGGCTACCCTCCCCTCCCAAAAGACTGTAGACCACAAACCTTCTTAATGTAAAATAACTGGCCTGAAGCTCAAGTCCTTAAACCAAAACTAAGAAGCTTAGAATAATAATTACAATTTAATCAGGCTTCTAACAAGCAGTAATAAATGCAGCAGAATAACTGCAACTGAATTTAAGAACAAGCACCAAGAGCAAAATAAAGTAATAAAGTAATAAAGTAGGAAGAGACACGAGTACAGTAAAAGGAGCTGAATAAAGTGTAATCCTTTTAAGTAGTAATGGAGAAAACAAAGGGAGTGGGCCTTCCCAAATGATTCACTATACTCAGTAGAATAAGCTGATGCAATAGGACTGGGAGAAATGTCCAATATCAAATTTATAGTAGAGATGGGCAACTCAAAATCCACTAAGTTTTAAGAATACAACAGTTGGGTGGGTGGCTGGCAAAAATAAAATGGAGGCAGATATCAGAATAAAAGCAAGTCAACCAACAAGCTAAGAGCAGTACATTAACAAGCAAACAATGCAGGCAAAAAAAGTGATAATAAATAAATGCAGCACAGAGTTATTAAATATCACTGAAACAGTTATACATATATTTTTTGCATTTGCTCTATCAGCTTGGTATTTCCAGATGGTTAGAAGCAAGCCAAATCTTATAGCCATAGGCACAAGGAAGCTCTGAACAGAATTTGTAATAGAACCCTTCTTTCAATAAAGGTGGGATGCCAGGGAGTAGACATGCAGTACACTGTAGCTTTAAACAGTAAAAGTACTCTGAGATCCAAGTCAAATGACTGGGCTGTATCTTGTCACACTCTGCTGTAAAGGCTTGAAATAGAAGTATGTTTGCATGAGCTTGTGTATTCGGTGCTTCCATTATCCTGAACTATTAACTCATAGTCTTCTTCCAATGCATATCCGGAATATGCCAGTTTGAGTTCTATTAAACAAATAACAAAAAATAAGATATCCTGGAGGCAACAACCCTAAGAAGTACAAAAGCAATAAAAGGACAATGAAATAGTCTTATCTGATAATACAAAGTCAAACAAGATTTTTGATAAGTCAGCAGGGAAAGTCAGTGGGATATTAATATGCACAGGCACAGTCATGCTCAGTTGCAAGCAATTTATCGTTACACCTCTTTTTATGCAGTTTACAAGTCCTGTGTTTATTATTATGCTCAGCACTGACATTGTGTTGGAAGGCAACAAAATGGTACACAGTCTTTAGCCAAATCCATGCAAGTACTGATTAGAAGAGAGTAACGTATGCAGTGTTGAGAAAAGAATGCAGAAAGGCATGTGAGAAAGAAACAGAGATACTTCAGGTTAAAATATAAAGCCAAAGTGGCTATAAAGAGTGAGAGATATATGAGAAGAAGAAGGTATACCCTGGAAAAAGAAGGAAGACATTTCAAAAGAGAGGGATAAAAATGAAGATTTTTTTTCAGAGAAAGAGAAGTAAATGACTGAAGAGTTATTTCCAAAGAGATGAACTGTGATCCAGTTTGTGAGAGAAACTGAATGAAATAATTCTGAGAACTCAGTACATGTATACTGCTGATTAAGGAGGATCTGCCACTTATCCAGTAGGCAGGAAGGAAAATAGACGTTCTACAGGTATCATGCAGTTCTTATCTGCTGTCAGACTCTGTCTCACTGAGGTTTTAAAACAATGTGGCAATGTATAAAATATGAGAAGTAAAATAGCAAAGACAAAATGTCAAAATGCACAAGTCACTAATACTCTGCCTACCATGCACTTTCAAAGGTAGCTTAGTCGTGTTACCTCAGAATAATCAAAGGGCTTATTAGAAAAACTTGAAATTCAGCTTGCAAATGTTAAGGTCTAATTACATTTGGTGTAGGTGGAGAAATGTCACAAAACTGCAGGACTTCATGTTGAAATTCTGCCAGTAGCACATTCTGAAAACTTCATAATAAGTCTGATGCATAAAAAAGTGTTGAGCATTGATCTCACAGAGTATATGTAACAAAGGGCTGTTGACAATAGCTGAAATATGTAACTTGTATACATGAAGGTCCAACTTTCTACCTACTTGGCTATAGTGTTACAAATGAACATCATCAGCATGGTATGAAATCTCAGTTTGAAAGCATCCACAATATAGAGAAAGTTGATATTTTGCTGTCTGACACATTTACACAAATGGATGTCATGGTTTGCTGCCCCCAAACTAGTGGAGCATAGTTTAGAATCTATAAAATTATATATGCTAAAATGTGAGTATATATATATAATGTGAGTCTGAGGCCTTTTCAGTACAGCTGCATTACTTGCTGAAAAAATACATACTGTGTCTTTTTCTATAATGTTTGTAGGGTAATGTCAGGGAAAATAGAAAGTGTGACCTAAGTGTACCAATCTGAGCACAGTACTAGGTCTCATAGTATTTTCATGGTATTACATAAAATGTCTTAGCGTAATTCTAAGAAGATTCTGGACCGTGTTAGGTATTATATTTGTAGTTTAAGATTAGGGAAGAAAAATAACTAGGGTACACCAGTCATGTGACTAGCCCAAGCTTGACAGTTGTGAGAAAAGCTATAAATTAAATAATGTGCATAATTATTTATTTGTTTCATTTTTTTTTCTTACTAAGAGACCAGATGCATAACTCATTTTTCTTTGGCCTTTTGTTACATTGTCTGCTGGTTGCCCTTATTTTTTCACTGTCAGTAAAAGAATGTATGCTTGCTCTGTGTGTGTGTGTGTGTATATATATATATATATATATATATATATATATATATATATACATATACACATCTTTTACCTCAATATGCTTACTTGTGTCTGCCAATTTACCCCTTGCTTGAAGTGAAATACATATTGTCTTTGAGTCATATGCATACAATTATATATCTATTTCGGGGAAGTTGATCTATTTTTTACTCAGTACAGGAATGAATCACTTTCCAACATCATTTACACTGCAAAGTAACATGGCAGAAAAAAAGTTCTGCTGAATCTCACCTTGAGTTGTCTCAATGACAAACCAAAGGCAGTTTACTGTGTCATGTTTCACCATATTCTAGACTAGCAAACCACCACCATGTTTAATATTTTTGCTGTTAACTGCAGAGAAAAGAGGCAAAAAGCAAAATCCTGCCCTGAAAAATAAACAGGAGTCACAATGAGAGCCAGAAAAGAATCTGCTCTATGTAAGACAAAAGGTTTTAATAAACTGTTAATGAATCTGTGACTGATAGAGACACAGGGCATGTGACTTCTGAGATTAGGTAGGTACATGATTCAATAACTGCAGACAGAAAGGTGTATGCCATAAAAAATTATTACTTAAGAGGCAAGCTTTTGAAGTACTCATATCTGACACTAAAGAAACCCCCTGATGAATGTTGTGGGAATGAACTATCAAGCATGCAGTTAGAATGTTTAAATGATGGCAGGGAAGTATGTAGGAGTAATATTGAACCTGAAAATAATTAGAAAATAACAGCATCCTTTCCAGTATTACCTTAAAACTCTCCAAAAGTAAAGTGGAGGGAGGGTCGAATGCCGTACCCATATTACAGAAAGCAACAACATTAACCCACTACAACACATCAACCAATACAGCAAGGTTTTTTGTTCCCAGACTCTCCAGTCATTGGAAGTCTAGCCCCAGATGTTACAGATTTTAAAAGTAAACTGGAAAGGTGACATTAATGCTCGGAATATTGTAGTGTGCACTAACTGACTGGGGTGATATGAAACAGAGGCTAACTTAGGCTTTTCCAGTCTATGGGGAGGGCATTCTCAGCTTGATCTTCCAGTACCCAATAGAATGGGCATATGAGATAACACTGGGAGGAGCTTCTAAAGCAAAGTTTACTGTAGAGGCAGACAGTTTAAAAGTACAATAGGGACCGGACAGGGGGCTGGAACGTCACCAGGCCAACACATTTTTCAAAGCAGAAAACAAAAATATAGATTTTCTCAAAGCAGCAAATAAAATATATAAACAGAACAGGCAATGTAGGAAGCAGCTGGAAACTGCCATATCAGTTAGTCAGCTTAAGTGCAGACACAAAGAAAGAAATTACTTATTTTCTGATTTTAAAACTCCAGCAGAGTTTGCATGTAAATACAGGCCAAGTTTTATCAGAAGATAAGGTCAAGCTAAACTCTGTATCGTAGGAGTAATTTATCTGTGTCTGACATATATGAAACAGACAACAAAATGCTTGAGTCCCTGCCTTTGTGACAGTGGTCTTAAGGCACTTTGGGTTCAGATGCTTCCAGCAGACCCATTACATATTTGTGGATTATTATTGAATTGCGAAAAGTTCTTAAGTCCATTAAAAATAATTAAAAATGAGAAACCAAATGCTTCTGGAAATCCATGAGTTTATTTTGAGGACATATAAGTATAAAGAAATAGCTAGCGATAAAATGTATTGGCCTAAGATAACAATACATATAGAACAAATCCTACAAAAGTGTTGTCTGCATAGTATGTATAGACTCTGAAACCAGTAAGATGAGCAAACACTAATGAAATTCCAACATTACACTGTCTAAGTAAAATATTTGTTGCTTCAGCTTAATAATCTAAAATGTCCATTGTGTGTTAACTGCTATTTGACGTACCCAGAAGTTGCTTGTTTGAAAGAACCATCAGCCACAACATAAATAATTTGTTTAAATCATTATTTGCAAATATGGAATACTAAAGGAAGTGATGTCAGATAATGAAGTTTCAAGACATTGCTCTGATTCAAAATTATGAGCAATCAGATGGGATAGTGGCATGCATGACAAAGACTGTGAAAAATAAACTGCAGAAATGTGGTTTCAAATAAAGTGAACATTGATCTGACATCATTAGTCTACAGAAATATGCAAATACAAGCTATAGGTTTATCTCCTTTGCATTTGCTGATAGAAAGAAAACTCAGAGACAGACAACATATACCTTCCACTTTATTGGTACCAGAATGTAGAATGCAGTCTTCAGAGCTATTCAGGAGAAGACAAGGCAAACAAAAGTGATACTATGATGAAAGTTGTAAAAACTTGTCTAAAAAACAGAAAAGAGTCAAAATAATATTAGATAAAAATTTTGGTGAGAAATCTCCAGAAAAAAGCTAGGGTGGGATAAAAGGGCCACCCTGGGTGCAAGGTGTCACGGAGCATGATAGGCAGATACCAGTCTGGTGGCACAGCAATACAGCATTCAGTTTCAGTAACGCCACCATTATATTTGTAGTCAGGGTTGAAATGCCAGATGCGAGACCTGATCCAGAACTATCAGATGCTGTATCTGAGATACCAGTGAAACTATTCTTAGCTGAGGAGAGATTCTGCTCCTGGAGTTGTAAACAGTCTCTTCAATGAACTTTTACCTTCGATTTCTACTGCAAAGAGTGGTGATTCCTTACCTCAAAGCAATGGCTACAATGTTGGATAAACTAAAGTTGTGAAAACACTGTCAGATTTTGTGACTCTACACAATGTTTATAGCTACAACTGAATGTTAATTTCTTTGAAACTCTTTTACTGTTCTGTATTGTTTCAAGACTCACTAGCATGAAGTTAGTCCTTTAAAATGTATGTATTGTGTGTCATATAATTTCTTCTCCAATAAAAGATGATGTAGTATATATTTCAGGCAGTAAAGTAACCGAAGCACATTAATCATGTGATGCAGGTGTTTTGGCACAAGTAAAACTATGAATAAGTATGATTGTTTCATGTCTTGATTATTCTATGGCCCCATACCAATTCATGTAAATACCATTAATGTCTTCTCTTTCAGTTATGTCAGAACTTGAGTTTGGAAATCCAAACAATACACATTTTACTTATTTATTTTTATTTAATAAGTGGATAGGTGGGCTTGTAGGAAGGGCTTTGGTAAATGCTAGGTCTTCCGTTACGTATGCCTGTTCTAAGTACGTTGATGAGTTATTAAAGAAGTATGTATCCAAAGAGGTACAGATATGCAAAGACTCTTGGGCCCTGTTGAAAAATCTAGATAGATTTGAATTTCAGGATAATATATTTTTCCTCACGATAGATGTAGTTGACCTTTACTTTTCTATACCACATGACACAGGGATTGAGTATGTTACTAGGAACCTTATTACCCATGGAGCAGAGAATGATGAGATTCGTTTAATTCAAGAACTGTTAGATGTGATCTTGAACAACAATTATGTTAGATTTAATGGTGATATTTACAAACAAATGGTTGGTGTAGCTATGGGTTCCCCATTTGGAGCAAGTTACGCCAGTTTGATTCTAGCTCAGTGGGAACATGATCATGTATTCACCAATGACAATTTTAAGAAAGTAAAACTCTATAATAGGTTTTTGGATGACATTTTCATTATGTTTCAAGGAAGTGCAGATGATGCAAGTAGTTTTGTTGGTGTACTAAATAATAGTACCCCATTCTTAAAATGTACTTGTATGTATAGTGAAGACACTATTAATTATTTAGATGTCGAATTGAAAAGAGACGTTGTACATAGAGTTTTTTTAGCTAAAATATATAGGAAACTCACTTTTTCAAACACCTTGTTGCACTTCTCTAGTTGCCATCCATTCCATCAGAAAAAAATCTGTTTTGAAGGGACAACTAGTGAGAGCAGCTCGAATGACAACTGAGGACTCGTCATTTGACGAGGAGTGTACCTTGTTGAAATGCATGTTCATGAGTCGTGGTTATCCTGAATTTTGGTTGATGAAATAGTGGGAGAAGTATGTAGGAAAAGGCATTTGAGTACGTTTAACCCCATCTTGACTTTAAAAGAAGTTGATGCTGACTTGGATGTGTCAGATGAGTTGAGGCTGGAGGCTACTGATGTACACCTATTGGTAATAAGTAAAGGTCAAGTAGGTACTGGTTTGGAGAGGTACAGGAGGAGTTTTATTACCCCTTTCTCCCTGGAAACTAAATATATTAGTGATATCCTCAGAAGGAATTGGCATTTGCTGGCCTTTGAGAAGGATTTGGTGGAGAAATTAGGTGATAAACCTGAAATTATTTTTAAAAAGGGTAGGAACTTCAAAAACATTATGGAAAGTACGATATCAAAACCTATTAGAATTGAAAGTACATATAAATGTGAGGCATGCAGCTATTGCAAACTTATATCTACAGGGTCTACTTTCACAGTGAATCAATGTATGTTTCAAGCAAGGGGTCGGTACAATCGTAATTCTAAATCAGTGGTTTATTTAGCTTTCTGTCAGTCATGTCCTGCTTTTTATATTGGGAAGACTGACAGAAAACTAAAAGAAAGGATTTATGAACACATGCACCACATAAGGAAGAGGAGTAATACTAACGCCCTAGCGAGACACTGTAATGACAATCCATCTCATGCCTTTTTATTCAAAGTGATTGACCAGGTAGTAGTTGATGAAAGAGAAGGACCCCAACAGTTACTGTTAGAGAAACGGGAACTTATTTGGCAACTTAAACTGAATTCTTATATGTTACCTGGTCTGAATAAAGTCATTTCTTTGACTTGTGTTTTGAAATTAAGAAGTTTGTTAAGGTGATGTTAATATGTGTATGGTAATTCAAGTCAGTACCTAGGTTTAGTTTACTTAGCTTTCAAATGTTTTTATAGGGTGGTTTGATAATTTATTTATTTCATTGTTGCAGTACATTAGAATGATGTTTAACATTGATCCATTTTGTATTTGAGCAATTCTGTTACTTTTTATTGGCGCAATTGCTTTGTGGATACCTTATTTTAGGTATATTCATTTTTAGTATTGTATTTAATTCCATTTTATTTATTTTTTACTGCAGTACATAGAATGGGGTTCAACATTGACCCATTTCGTATTTGAGCAATTCTGTTACCTTTAGTTGGCATAATTATTTTGTGAATACCTCTTTTAGGTATATTCCTTTGTTTTTATTGACATAGTATTATCAATATCAAAATAGATTTAATTGATATAATTCATTTGTTAAGTAGGTAGAATATGTAGATTATTTCATTTAGATTTTTTATTATTTCTAAGATAATTTATTTAATTAATTCAGGTTTACCGGTAATGTCAGTTTTTAGTAGGTGTCGGTAACCCGGTTCTGCTAGTTTTAATTTACAAATGCATTTATATTTATATTCATGTTTATATTTATGTTTTTGTATATTTGTTTATTGTTCATATTGACATACATAATTATACCTGCTATACTTATTATGCTATACATTTATAACAAAGTATTTTCTTTGCCGCATTTACATATACGGAAACACTTTCTTAAGTATGGTAATCCATTTGTAATGAATTCAGTAATAGAGGTTTGAAGGATTATTTTCTACCAAGGATACAAGCCTTTAGAATTGATACATAGTTCAATTAATAGTGGTCATTGTCATTTCTTTGTTTGTGAGGACAGTCTGCATTCAAAGTAAGTACATTGTATGTTGAAACAATGTTTAGTATTTGAAGTATAAGTCTATATTTATTTTTATGTTGGAACTCGCCTTTCATTTGACTAAAGCAGTCCTTGGTTACATTTTTATGTATGGAGACACCTTTTAATGTATGGTGTTCTGTTAATAATAAAGTTAAAAACAGAGATTCAAAGGACTGTCTTTAACAACGGAAAGAAGAGCTTACATATTTAACAAACTTTGGTTACTGATTTTGCCTTAGTGGTGATACACTTTGTATTTAAAGTAAGCACACATTTATATATATATATATATATATATATATATATATATATATATATATATATTCTTATGTAAATGCTTATATTGCACTTGAGAAACATTTTCTCTGTTACATTGTACACATGGGGATACTTGTGTATGTATTTTGTTCCGTTGTCATGAATTTTAGGAACAAAGCTTTGAAGGACTGAAATTAATATTGACGGAAGGTTTGTAAACTAGTATAGCTTTAATATTATTATTATGGTCTTGAGTGTTTACTCGACGGGCAGCTGTATGTTATATGCATTGCACTGTTTTTGGCGCCTTTTTGCTTTTAAATTGTGTAGAAGGAATTTTCTGTCTTGTCTGAAGAAGTCTTCCTAAGACGGAAGATGAAAAGCGCTTCACTTTTAATAAATCTTTTGAAGTTTTACCCACTGGTTCGGAGCCTGTTTCTGTTTGGTTTACAAGGGCTTGTAGGAAGACTGTTTTTAGCTATGAACTAGGTCAAAAGGCATACGTGACAATTAAAACACACATAATAATAACATGCATGTGAAATCAATCAGTAATGATACTGCCTCAATGAAGAATTTTAAAATGGTCTTTGTCTAATCTCTCACCCAAATCTGTATTCCCCCTCAGGGGTAGTTCCCATATTGCACATGCATGTTCTATCTGTCAGGGTATTTTAATATTCATACTGCTGAAATTGTTTATTGGCTGTGGATTATTTCAGTGTAAGCTGTCCTAATGTGCATATAATATGTATTTGTTTTTCAAAATATGCTTAGCATGTTTATGCAAAATGATATTTGATTGCATTTCTTTGGTCTTTTGACCAAGTCTATCACTAAGAAGATCTAGGCATCAGTCTACCTACCTGGTTAACAAACAAACAATCAAAGTAAGGAACCAAGCAAGGAAATCTGTGTATAAAAACACATACCCTGGGAGTGAGAAATGCATAACACACTGCACAATCTTTGTCTCATCAGGACTGCACAGTCAATTATATCTTAGCAACTCAGATACCAATGTATAACTACAGTGGTCCAAAGACACTGGCCTAGAGCAAGACAGTGGTGTCATGCATGGACAAAGCATGCAAGTGCAGCAATCCAAGGGCATATTAGCCTTATTCTCTTCCCCTAGAAAGTTCACTATCACTGGAACAGCACAGTGCAATTCAAATAATATCTCTGTCTCACTACTGGGGCAGTGAAGTGAAAAGAATGCACGTCTTTTGATGGTGCACAACTATTCACATTTCTGGCAGGAGCGGGGTTCTTAGCAGTACATCTGGTAAGTACTGCAAAGATGCGCGCACGTGTGTATGTCTGTGTGTGTGTGTGTGTGTGTGTGTGTGTGTGTGTGTGTGTGTGTGTGTGTGTGTGTGTGTGTGTGTGTGTGTGTGTGTGCATGTGTGGGTCTCTGTATTTATAAGTAGGCACCACTGTAACTACATAGCATGGGTTGAAACAGGAACAGTAGCACACTCAGTTCTAATAGTATTAGCTTTCTATTCAGAGACACAGTAATAAGGTACTAATGATATACTCCCCAATGTAGCTTTATCATGTTTCTGAATAACAGAATGCAGCCATTGCACTATTTGGAATAGCAGTGTTGCCTCCAAATCAATCTGTTGATTGTAGTAACCTATGAAGACAACTACTCAGTTTACTCATATGGTTAGAATACAGAGATGATTGTACAATTATTAGGTTGTCAGAATTTTCAGGGACAGTTTCTCCACAGACTACACATTTTTCTTAAGGCATTTACAGATAGACATTGGTTTCAGATGATAAAATTCACAACACTGTTAAACTTGTAAAAAATAATAAAAAAAATAATAAAAAAATAATAAAAAATAGTTGGTTCCAAAACAGCACACCACCAGCTGCGAATTAAATATTTAATAATTACAAACAATATGTAGCGCTTTCATCTCATATCAAGTGAGACTTCCCACTTGATATGAGATGAAAGCACTAAATACTGTGTGTAATTATTAAATATTTAATTCGCAGCTGGTGGTGTGCTGTTTTGGAACCAACTATTTTTTATTGGTTTCAGATGCTCAGTGAAATACTTTGCTTTTGAGTCCTAATACAAATGTGCTACTTTTATCACCTTGGAGAAAGCCTTTTCATTTATCACTAATCCAAAGGATGACTAGATGGCCAGTTTAGGTTTAAGGCTCCCTGTTCTTGAGACTTAACTACATTAGTACCAAATTTACAGTGTATCTGCAAGAAAGGATTATATTCTTGATATATCAATTTGAATAATAAGATGGCAAGCGCTAAGGTTGCCCTGCCACTTCCTGTCATCTAGTTTGCTTTCTAGTGTAACAGTGATGTTCTTTATGTATAGAACTGAGAATAAATTTCCATATTTTATTTAGTGTGGTTTGGAGAAATCCAGTATTGTAGGAAGACTTAAAAGAGAGAACTGTGAATGCATAATCTGAGGGTAACTACATCCTTGGTTGCAGCTTTTGTGGCATCTTCAGAAATACACTTGGATAACTTATTGCACACTTTCAACACATTTAGAAATGTAATTCTCAAGGATTCTGTGTACTGTTAAAAAATGATTGAGGGGGTCATTGATAAAAATGACCTGTTTGAAGATCTCCCTTTGTAAACTGTGTCCATTAACTATTTAAAAAAACATAGCTGTCTTTTTGAAAATGTGTTTTAGTAATATTATATAATGTAAACTATGAAAACTGATGAAAATGTCAGAGTTTTATGCTATATGTTTTCAAAATATTCTACATGGAATGTTTTAGTAAAGGAATTTGCTTACCTATAGAAATATTATTTTTGTGTAATGCTATCATCAAAATAATGCAGCAGTTCCAGTTAAAGTATCCTTCCTGAGTGACCCACAACAGGAAATTATTTCAGTATTTTAGAATTCTTTACAACTATTCAGCATCAGTAAAGTACAGTTGTGTCAGTAAAACTTACCGCAACAGTAGATGTTCAAATGATCACTGCTGCAGCAGCCTTAGCTTTATAACTTATATCCGACCAAGGATATAACAGATGGTCAGTTTCTAAAGCTAAAGGTACCTTTCACATGCCCAAACTGTCAAGGCAGCTCAAGCTAAGTTGACTAAAAGACAAGTTTGGACACAAAGCCTTCAGAACTTTCTTGACAGCAGAGAGGAAGGCTGATGCCTGAAAGGACAATGCAAGAACAACAATAAGTAAATGTCCTCACCCTGGCATAAAAAAACAAAAAACAAGAGGAGAAGGAGGAAGGGAGTGGCTACTGCAACAGTGATCATTCAAACATTTACTGTTGTGATAGGTTTTACTCACACCACTGTACTATGTTTATCATATTGATCAATATTGTAGAGATTGATCACTTATGCAGTAGTCTTAGCTACATTTGTAAAGCACCTTTAGCTAACTACATTTGGGAGGTGGAAGAAGAAGAGTCCAGGATCCCCCAGAGAATGTTCCTAGCAAAGCTTGATCTGGACATAGGTAAAGAATCAAGCTTATAGTGCTATGTAAAAGTATGTACACAGGACCAAATAGCAGCTTCTAGAATACTTCTAAAATCCAACTATTTCCAAAAAGCCATAGATTAAGCCAAGACCCTGATAGAGAGTCTTGATCCTGCCTGGAATAGTTTTGTTACAATGAGCATAACAGAAAGTAATGGCCTTAGACAAACATTTGGAAATAGTATGTTTTCACACAGGTTGGCCCATCTTCTTAACTTCGTAAGAAATGAGCAACTGATCAGAAAATCTGAAAGATTTAGTTCTGTCAAGACAGTATCTGAGTTGTCTGTGGACATCCAAGGAATGGAGCATCCTTTCTCCCTCATTTTTAGGATCAGGAAAGAAAACAGAACATGGATAGTTTGGCTTAAAGTAAACTCAGATACCACTTTAGGCATAAAAGAAGGATAATTCCTTAAAGAAACTCTGTCCCTATGGAAAATGAGGTAGGGTTGACTCATCATTAGAGCTTGCAACTCAGAGGTGAAAGCAATCAGTAAAACTGGTTTCCATGCTTAAAACCTCAAGTCAGTCAGATTAGCTGTTTCAAGTGGAGCAAGTATTAGCGTCTCTTAACCAAAATTAAAATCCCATGACAGGCCACCAATTTCTTGGAGGTCTCTTATGAAAAATGCCTTTCAAGAACATTTTCACATTATATTGCATTGACAGAGGAGGATCCATGGGCAGACGTGCTGAAATGGTCAATAAATAAAACTGCATAGACCAATTAGGTCATAATATTTACTCACACAAATAGTCCAGAACCAGAGAAGAACTAGCCCTGAATAGGAGCTGGTTATGTTGTTGGCACCATCTCAAGGAACTTTTCCATTTACTAATATATCATTTTCCAGTAGCAGGATTTCGTGTCTCCATTAGTACCTGTTGCACATCCTTAGAAAATAGGTGCCTAAAAGCAGTTAAGACCCTATCATCCAGACAGTCAACTGAAGTTGATTAAAGCTAGGGCGTATCAAGCTCCCCAGTTCTTGTGTGAGTACATCTGGTGAATGTGGAAGCTTGTGATGATTGCCGCTGGCTATTTCCAGAAGACGGGAGAACCACAGTTGCCTGAGCTAGAAGAGAATCACAACAACGATCGTGTTTGATTCCTTTAGAAGTACCATGGATATTAGTGGAAAAGGTAGAAAAGCATACACGAACATTCCTGTCCAAGGAAACAAACATGCATCTGTCTTCCAGGCCTTCTTGCATGGTGTTCTGAGACAGAGTTTTGCCAGTTGATTGTTCAGAGAGGAGGCAAAGAGGTCTACTTGAGGAACTCCCTACAGAATTGACTAAGTGCTTAGCAGCAGTGGGATCAACTAAATCTATAGCTGCTGGGTCAGGTTTGGGAATAGTGTATAAACATTTAAGAGTTAGGAACTTTATACATCCAATCTGCCTTTTTAGGTGCAGCTAGCTGAATGTGAGGAAAACTGCAGGCAGTAACACACATATCCTCTAACACTGACACAATAGGAGGAATGCATGTAGGTTCTGAAAAATACTTCTGTAATAAATCATAGTATTTTCTGGGGGACTGAGAAATCTCAGTGTACTCCCACTGAAAACAATGGCGCAACCTAGAAATAGTCCCAGAGAAAGAGACCCTCCCCCAGAGGAAGATTTGGAAACTGATTTTCTGAAACAAAAGTCTGAATTAGAAGTCTGAAGAAAATAAAATGTATCCATACCTGGATCTTCCTGTTCAGATTCAGAATCTTGAATCTCTTCAGAAAAAAGGAATCCTTCTTTCTTTTACCAGAAACTACTTTACAAGAAACATCAATAGCCTGAATCAAACCTCGAGCCATACCCTGTAAACTACTCCTATCCAAAGAAAAATGAGAAGGAGTAGATACATGCTTGGTTTTGCTCTTTCTTTTTTATAGTAAACAAGGGGTCAACTGTGTTACTAATTGCAGAAGCAGCTCCCTCATGGATGGGCACAGTATTCTGACACAAAGGGAAACCTTCTTTATTCCCTCTCCCAGAGCTGACAAGATTGACTCTACCTTGGCCACTGAGGTGACCCCAACAGCCGCACAAGACATGGCTAACTCCCAGTCCATATTGGCCATAGGTGCTACATCAGACGGATCTGGGGTAAAAGATGAGTGGTCTGAGGAACAACAAATGACCACAGCAGAGTGACCCACCTGCAGCTGAGGCTAATTGCTAGCCTGCTGTAGTGGCAAAGGCAGTTTACTTATTTTTTTTCTTTTTATGACTGGAAGAAGGACAGAGCATGGGACAGGTAGTCTGTTCCACGGTCAAGCCGAAAATTATACCTCTTTCCCATGGAATACAAGCAGCATTTGGCATCAACACTACCAGTCCATAAAAGTTATTTTTTGTAAAAAAACACAGTAAACAGCACTATACCAGCACACAAAAGTAAAATAAGCACAGTTTCTCCACAGAAAAAATGTTTTCAGTCACTTCACACCACTTTTAAACTGACAGAAAAAATGAGCACTCTGTTTAAAAGTATGTTACTGTCTCGAGACAGCCCATAAAACATAACACTCTTAGCTTTAAAATAATTTTCCTGAAGAGAAAGTAATAAAACAGCAACAAAATTAAGAAAATAGAATTTTTTTTTCTATAAAGGGAACTTATATGCCCAGCAAAGGAAAGCAAAAGATGATTGTTGATCCTTGAAAACCTCAGAAGAGCGTACTCTTCAGCGGCAGTAAAGCTCTGAAGGGCTTCATGCCTAAACTTGTCCTTTAGTCAGCTCAGTTTGAGCTGCTTGACAGTTTGGGTGCATGGAAAGTGTCCTAATGGTTTGGAAGCTGGCCAGCGGCTATTATATCCTTGGCAGGATATAATTCATATAGCTAAGGCTACTGCAGCAGTGATCAGTATGATGAACATCCATACTAATGGCTTCAGTACTTTAGAAATCTTTACAATCCTTCTGCTTGGAGTCATGTGCAGTTGGTTGCAGAACTTCAGCAATTGGCTTTATCATCATATTATATTCTCCCAGCCTTTATAGGAGTCAAATGTAGAAGGCCACACCCTGCAGTCTAGTTTGCACTTCCACTGGGGAGTTACACTGTACATACGTCTGTAATAGCTGCATAGACGTGCTGCCTGTCCAGTTTGGATACTTATTGTCTCCATGTGTCACCTGGTTGTGCAAGGCTTGTGAATAAGTGCAGTGCATGCTGTACATCTCTGTGAATCCCTACCAGTGACACAATAGATGAAATAAGATGTAGGTGTTTGCAGGAATGCCTATATAAACAATGCTTCTTCAAGGCAGGTAAGTATTCCTTCTGAAAAGCCCCATATAATGTGATGCATTGATGTCCCTGTGGTAGAATTAGGGAGATGTCTACCTTGTCTGAATAAGGACTGTGCAATGCTTCACTCAAGAAGAAGCAGATAACTGTTTTTTTTTTTGTTTTGTTTTGTTTTGTTTTTTGTTTTTCTTTTTTGAGGTACTGGCCCATCCATGTTAGCCTGAAAAGTAGTAGAAACCAAGGAAGATTGGGACAAAAAAATCTTCTGGCAGTATTTTGCAGAGGCCGTTCTGATCTTGTGAACTATAGATCACAGAAAGAGGAGGACAGCAGAAAAAAAAACTTTCCAGCTGACAAGCACAGCATTCTCAGAATATGAGTTATGGTCCCCATGAAAGCAGAAGTCAGTGATAACTAATACAATGTGAACATATGCAAGCTAAATCATCTTTACCTGTAACACCGTTTGAGAACTTAATTCTGCTTTCTGTTTAGACCATCTGCCCAGTACTGTGTCTTAGTGAAAGTGATTTAGATTCTGTCTTGAAGTGCCAATTTCCATATTTCAAACTTCAACCTGGTAATTTCTGTGGATTGTTACTTGACTAAATGTGTTGAGCTTTGGAATTTACTTTTTAAATCAGTGTATCTTTCAAAGTGGTGGAACTTACACAGACAGGTCTCACACCCATGAAAGGGAGTCAAAATGTTGGAAGGGGAAGAATGCCATATTATTTTCTAACATACTCAAAGCTGCTTGAAATACTTCAAGACTAGTGTTCAAGGTGGGTTTAGAATGAAAGGGTATAATCAAGTCAGGTATTTGGCATTATCAACAAATCCTACCAGGGGTCCCTATGGGAAAAAGGATTTGCAACTTGGGTAACATACAGAATTTGATTGTTTTCCTGTTGGTTACTTGCAGAAGATTTTGAAGGAGCCAGTCTCATACCCTAAAGCTTTTGACATGGTAAAGGGAAATCTTCTCAGGGAGGAAGATTAGCTAGTCTGTATATGAATAACATAATCATCAGTTTATCAGTATTCTGAGATATTTGGAATGTTCTATATTAAGGGTCTTATAAAACATTAAAATGTGTGACATACAGAGCAGTGTTTCTTTAAGTAAGGCTACAGTAGGTGCAAGATGTCATGCAATGCTTACCTTGCTTATGTAGTTGTTACCATGTCAGTAAATTGAACTGTTGCTAACTTACTAGCGGTTGGATGTCTAGGTTTTGTCACCAAGTTGTTTAGCGCTTATAAAATAAACATGAATCCCTACTCAGTAATCAGACCTGGCCTCAGGTGAAACAGAGGTCTAAGCAAAGGGCTCTGTTTTTCCCCCTTCAATGTCAATTGCCCCCTACCCTAATGCTGTCCCTGTTTCTCTTCATACTGACCTCTCTGCACTATACATTCTACTTTTTTCTTGTTTTCTCACACTTTCACTCTTCAGTTTTTCCTCAGTCCTGGTGCTGGCAATCTTTTGTCTACATGTCAGGATCCACCACATAACGCACACACTCAGGTCACTCCACAAGTACAAATACAACTCTGTCATTGTCCATCTTGGAGTGAATGACCTGAGATATATCTTCCTGGACTACATGAAAAGAGACATGGAGGAGCTCTCGGATCTTGTAGCCGAGGCAGGTATGACCCTAGCCCTGAGTAGCATCCTGCCATCGCCCAGAATGATACCACAGTACAAGGACAAAATGATCACAGTACAAGGACAAAATTATTGACTTCAGTAATTGGCTAAGCTTCTAGTGTCATTCTAAGGGGATCTGGCATCTGTCTGCTTGGGACGACATGGTCGACAGACTACTATGCTTTGCCAGAGATGGCCTGCACCTATTGCCCCTGGAATTCCAGATACTGGTTAAGGCTCTTGCCACCCCTATAGTGCCTTTTTTAGGCAAGGTTCAAATGCTAAATTCACCACTGTAACAGGTGCAAACAAGCAAACTCTGAGGGTAATGCTACTCAATGCTAGAAGTCTAAACCTCAAATGAACTCACTCGAGGCACTCCTTTAAATGGAGAACATCGACATCTGTGCAGTGACAGAGACCTGGTTCAAGGCTCCAGAGAGCACCCCTGCATTACCAGATTATAATTCATACCACACCTTTCGGCCACCTAACCTGGACTGAAACACTAAAGGTGGAGGCGTGTCCATATTCATTAATGATATCCACACCTCCAGGGTAGTTGCTCAACATAATGCATCTGAAATTATCCCAGTGCAACTAACACTGGGCAAGACTGCAATCCAGGTTGTTGCTTGTTACAGATCCCCCACCATGCCCCAGGATTCCCACTCTTCATTTCTTAAGACAATGGAAACTCTTAAGGTACAACCCAATACCTTAATTATGGGTGATTTCAACTACCCCACCATCAGCTGGAAAAACTACTCATGTACCAACTCATTTGCTCAATGTTTTCTGGAATTCATAAATTCCAATGCCTTGGATCAGCTTGTCCACACCCCCACCAGGGGCAGCAATATCCTGGACCTGGTCATTACCAATATGGGTATGTTCCACACCAGAGGTCAACTCCTCGGTGGTCAGATCTGACCACAAGCTAATCACCCTAGACATCCATATCCCACCACCCCCATTAAGGAAACCACTGTCAAAACTACTTCAAAGCCAACTTCATGCTTCTTAAGACAGAAGTGGCAAACTTCACGACACCCATGCAGACGGAAAATAGAGGTACAACTGCTGAATCTTACACAAATGCATTGTATAAGCACATACACAAGTGCATGGATCGTGCCATCCCCAACAGAACCAAGATGCTATCCTCCAAAATATGAAGCCAATCTGGTGGTTCCTTGCTATAAACAAACTTTATAACAGAAGGAAGAAGCTTTTGCAAAAAAGAGTAAAATCCCAAGACTGGAGGAATTCCTGGTCAGCCTAGCCTCAGCAAGAAGCTGAGATCCCTCATAAAATCCTCCAAAGCCAGTTATGAAAATAAAATCGCATTACAAAGACAACCACAAAAGATTCTACAGCTATGTCAAGAATCTCGATGGCAACACTCAGATCTGCTCTGAGCTACAGCATAATGGCACTAAATATACAGAACCAACTGATATTGCCTACATCCTGGCAGATAGGTTTAGTGCTAACTTTACCCCACTCTCACCCTCCAAAGGGCCCATCTTAATACCAGAAGAATGCAAAGCCCATGAAATTATGGATGAACAAGTAAAAGACCGCACTTTCCAAAGCTAAGAACACAGCATCCATGGGACCAGACAGCACCCCTGGCTGCGTACTGCATGAACTACAGAATGAATGGCATCCCACCTAAGTACCATGTTCAATCATAGCCTCACCTCAGGCTATGTGCTTACTGAATGGTGAACAGTGACAGTTATCCCACTCCACAAAGGGGGTGCCACCATGGGGTCTATATCACAACGTTGAACTTACAGAAGTTCGATCATTGTAATATCGAACCATCATGTTCGAAACCCAACAAAACCAAAAGCACAGAACAGCGATTTTTTTTCCCAGGGAAAAAAATTGCTGTTCCGTGACAAAAAAAAAAAAAAAGACTTAACTTTAAACCTAAACTGAAGTGGGGGGCCTTCGCCATCCACACCCCCCTACTTAAATATACCAACTCCAAGATCGCACCACAGTGGAGGAAATAGCAAAGCCCCATAAACAGCCCACCAATTTTTTTCCCTGGGAAAAAAGTCGATGTGCCGTGGCTTCGCTATTTTCCATTTTTGGACTTTAGGGTTTGATATTGCAACACTCAAACTTGTTTTAGTTCAACGTTGTAATACAGACCCGCCACCATGGACCCCAGAAACTACCGCCCCTTTAGCCTGATCAGCCTGGTCTGCAAGGCCATGGAACGTTTCTTCTTGGAGCTTATAAACAAAGACACAGGTAACCTCCAAACGCTGGACCCCACTCAGTTTGGGTTTTTAAAAGGTAGATTATGTCCACTAAACCTGATTGACTTCTTTGAAGCAGTCACTAGAGCTGTAGACGAGGACAAGGTAGTGCACACATCCTATCTTGACCTCACCAAGGCATTCAATACCATCCCCCACTCTGGAATTATAGATAAACTCACTAAACTGGGCATAAATCCCTATATCACAAGATGGGTGGCCAACTGGCTCACTGACAGAACCCACAAAGTAAAAGTAGCCGACTCCAAGTCAGACATCAGACCAGTAACAAATGGAGTACCACAAGGTTCAGTCCTGGGTCCTCTCCTGTTTGGCATCTACTTCTCTGAAGTGCAGGGCAACACAGAAGGTCTTTGGCTAACAAAGTTTGCAGATAACTGCAAACTGGGAGCCATAATAGAATCACCTAATGATGTAGACATTCTACAAAAGGGCCTCACAGAGACAGATGCCTGGTGTCAAAGTCATGGTCTCAAGCTCAATACCAAGAAGTGCATTTTCATCCTCTTTGGAAAAAACTCGGTACCCATGAACTACCACATAGGCGGTAGCTCACTAAACACTGAAAGTGTGATAAGACACCTCGGGACACAGGTGGACAGTAGTCTTTCCTTTGATAACCACATTGCCACAGTAGTCAGGAAATCCTTCTAAGTGGCACACCTCATCACAAAAGGGTTCTTCTCTAGAAAAAAGGAGGACATTGTTCCTCTCTACTCATCCCTCATCAAACCCGTTATAGAGTACAATGCCCCGTTTGGGATATATCTCACAAGACACCTACAACAATTGGAAAGGCCACAGAAATGCCTCCCTAAGAGGGTTACCAGCCTCAAACAGATGCCATACACAGACCGTCTCAAAAAACTCCAGCTCTACTCTGTCGCATATCGCCTACTCAGAAGCAATCTCTGCCTAACATACAAAGCTATGTCAAACCCAAAGCTGTTGGACATGCTACACTTAAAGAAATCCCAATCTCTCCGAACCACATGCTCCAGGGACCTAAACCTTGTCACCACAATAAACAGAACATGCTGGGGGGATAAATTCCTGTCCCAGAGACTTCCCATACTCTGTAACAAACTTACCACTCATGTCAAGCAAAGCTCCTCATTGGCCCTCTTTAAGAAAAACCTTGATGACTGGATGGGAAATAGAAAATTCACCCCAGGGATCACTTCTGTGGCACTGCTTGACAGGGGCACAGGAAAATAATTTTCTTGGGTGGCGAAAGCCAGGGAACCTTTTTGGCTAGGCTTATATAGGCCCCAGGGGCGATAGCCTAGTACCTACCTATGAACATATATCGAGTAAAGTCACTCTCACCAAAACCTTCCTTCTACCTTCTGTACTATATGGTGCTACATTTCTCACAAATCTACAGTTTGCCATCAGATCTAAACTAGAATGCTGCTATAACAAAGTACCCAAGTTTGCCACTAAGATCAGTACACATTAACGTACAGCTTACATATGCTTTAGTGGCTTGAACTCTCTAACCACCTGCACTATATCTAACTCTTAACCCTACATAACATTATTCACAAACCCTTAGCTTGCCCAGGCCTTTCAAATATAGTGAGCCCTTACACCCCTAGCAGATCCCTAAGGTCAAATGATAAATAGCTCCTTGCTATTTTCAATCCTTCTAATGTACTAGGACAAAGTCTTTACTTTCATTCTGTAGCTAAAGTCTGGAACTTTCTCCTAAACACAAGGGCAATTACTAACCTAGAAGCTTTTAAGTCCTCCCTAAAACAACATCTAAACAATACTTAGCTAAGTGCGTGCTCTACTCCTGGTTAACTTTACTTTTCCCATCCTGGGATCTTGTTCCAGGGCATGCTGGGGGCTACCACCAATGTGGTAGTTTGTGGATACTTTGTTTTTTCCTCTTAACCCTGATGAGTACAGATGTCATAGACACTTTAGCTGAGAATCGAACAGGTCAACATCTTACTGTGAGGCGACAACGCTACCGCAGCACCACCACCTCAGTACAGCACTCCTTTATTCAAAACAAGTCTTATCACCATTCACAGAAATGCAAAATACTTATCCACTTATGTTTGAAAATAATATTTTATTTTATTTTATTTTATTTTATGTATACTCCTGTATGCTTTTGACTATATGGTTATATGTTTTAAAGTTTGTATGTGTTGGTGTATGTATGTTTTCTACTGGTTATGTGAAACTATTGTATAAATTAAAATTATAATATTACATGTGTGCATAATTGTCTGTTACTGTGGAGCTTTTCTCCCCAAACCTCCGTGTAAAACAGGTTCTGCTGACCCAGACGGACTATCCCTATAAACAAATGACAAATAAATAAATAAAATATGGACTGAACAATAATCAAGACTAGGGATACAAGTCAGTGTTATTTTTTTCTTTCAAGGAAAAAATAAATTGTGTCCAAGGCTTAATGTCCAAAGCTGACAAAATAACCCAGCTCTTTAATACAATGGTATAAAGCTTTGACTATATCACAGATGACCTAAACATGAATAGAAGCTTGGGTGTCTGCAGAAGTTGGCAGGGTGGATAAAAGCCAACATGATCACTTGCTTGCGCATCATAGACAGAGGGAAGTGGTTATGTCTTGCCCCATGGAAGATAAATAGAAGGACCACTAGGTGCTCCCCTACCACACCCCCAAGGAGTAAACCAAGGGGAATTCATAGTCCAGAGGGTTGCTTCTCCTTAGAAGGTAACATATAGAGGACCTAGAAAGAGGAGCTACAGGGGAAGGGAGGGGAGGGAAGTTTCTTTACTGAGGGAAGAGGGTAATATGACCAACAAGTTGGCCCATTCCTCCCACCCAGCTCACAAAACAAGGTGGTTGAACTGATTTCCTGTGAATGAACTGATTAAGATTCATAGGCAAAAATTAATAGGCTACAGGGATCTCACATAACAGGAGGATTCCTGGTTGTCATTACTGCTGAACAAATGATTTAAGTGGGAGCAAGTAGAGGAGCCATCAGGCACCAGTCCTGCAGGAGGAACAAAAACAAGCTCACACAATTATAATCCCCAATTAACTCAGAAGACGAATGCTTGTGAGGATGCATACATCCTATTTGAAAATAGAGTCTTCCTCCATGACAGTCCTAGCAAAAAAGATAGTCATCTTTTATGCACCCCTCTAGTGTTATATGGGATGAAAGTGAAAGGATAGATGGCCATAGTCATATAGTTCAAGTTGCTGCAGTCATACATTTACTCATCTTGCCTCCTCTCCCCAACCAGCAAAAGACAGAGTCAGTAATAAAATAGCAAATGGGACACAGTATCATATTTCACCTTGATGTTGTCAGATGTATATATGCAATCTGTCTCTTTACTTCTACCTCAAAAGATAGCCTCCTGAGTATATCAGATGTTTGACTGTGTGAAAAGTGAATAAAAAATAATGATCACCGTAATCTATTCCAGCATGTTGTTCTTAGGCTGCCCCTAGAAAAGCAATAGTGACCATTTGTATGCACTTCTGAGGTTCAATTGTTGGAAAATTTTAAGAAATAATGAGCACATCGTCTACATCCCTTACTCAAGCTACAGTGAACTTCTGTGCATGCCTCTGAGGATTGTGAGGAAAATGAAAAAAAACATGACTACATTATCTTCAACCATAACACAAGCTATATTGACCTTCAGTGCATATGTCAGAGGTTTGATTGTGAGGAAAATTTAATACAGACACAAATTTCACTAGCCATCTTGCAAGCTATAGTGATGCACTGTGCATGCTTCTGAGCAGTACTGCTTTTAGACTAGCTGAGGTCAGGGACAGTAACACCTATTATGTCTGTGTTAAATCCATTTATATAATACGCTGTGCAGAGATCACCAGACTCCAAGAAGCTCTGTGAGTGTAGATGTTCTGTGATGCATCTTTTGCCTTATTTTTGAAAGATAAGGATTTTATATCTTCTTTTTTAATGCTATATACAAAAGTTACATATCTGTCCACCTATATTATGTGTGTTCACAGATAAAACATGATACTATTTTTTCAGTCACACACACACACACACACACACACACACACACACACACACACACACACACACACACACACACACACACACACACACATGGACACATAAGCACACACACACACACACACACACACACACACACACACACACACACACACACACACACACACACACACACACACTAATATTGCCCCTGAAAAAGCAGGTCTGCAATAATATGGACAAACACAGAAGTGTGCACACGTGCACGTGCGCGCGCACACACACACACACACACACACACACACACACACACACACACACACACACACAATCTCTGCTTGCTTATGTACATGCAAACTGGGGGAATGACAATTTATCTAAAGCATATATTTTGGGTTTTGCACAGAAGAAAAAAGAGCACCTGGATAAAATCCACACACAGACAGAGAGAGGACTTCCAGACCCGGCCACAGAAGGAGCCACTGCAAAGACCTCAACTATAGAACAAAGTGCTGTGAGATAGCAATGCTCCACATTATGTCATTCTGGCAGTAATCAATGCCTTTCATATTCATCCTTTCCAGCCACCAATCATAGCCATTTATTGTGTACAATGCTGATGTTTGACTCTTGATGGAAAAAGAAAGAAATTGTGAACATTTTATTAGTCTTACATACACTGCAATACCACACACACACACACACACACACACACACACACACACACACACACACACACACACACACACACACACACACACACACACACACACACACACACACACACACACACACACACACACACACACACACACACAAACACACACATACATGCACACACACACATGCACACACACACACAGACCCACACACACACACACACACACACACACACCCACACACACCCACACACACGCACACGCACTCACACATACATGCCCACACACATGCACACCCAAACACACACACACACACACACACACACACACACACACACACACACACACACACACACACACACACACACACACACACACAAGCCATAACAATGAGTGTTTTACACAGACTTCACACATACAATAAAATCTTTGACACTCCTCCTGCCATGTCCGATCAGTGACTGTTTAACACTGATCCAACAATAGCAAGGTAAGTTAATTTTATCCATAGATGGCCTCCATGCCTATCAGTTATAGCCACTTTATCGATTGGGAATACCTAAGATGTACAATTGTGATAAACAAATGACCACAGTTAAGTATTACAGCATCATTTGCACAATTGTACACTAGTCTTGCAAATGCAGATTAATGAATGTTTAACTCAAATAAGACAGCCAGCAGAGTCATTTTCATACATAAACAGCCCCTACACTCACCAACTTTAACCTCAGATATTAGATTGTGGCAGAATACTACTACCACTAATACTACTACTACCACTACTAATAATAATAATAATGTTCTCCATAATATATTTCTACTGTGATTCACACAAACACACAGTAGCCATAATAACATAATCTGACCTATTTCACATAAATGCACACTAGCCCAGCAAATTCAGATAAATGACTGTTTACACTGAGCAAAGAACAAAAAGATCAATTACTTTTATCCACAGACAGTCCTCTACTCCTCACTCTAAGGAGTACACAAATGCATGGATCACACCATACCCAATATAAGACACTCTCCTCCAAAAAAAGGAAGCCAATCTGGTGGTCCCCTGCCATAACCAAACTCTACAACAGGAGGAAGAAACTGCTGTGGAATAAGGTGAAGTCCCAAGACTGGAAAAACTCCCTTATCAGCCTCAAAAAAAAGTTGAGATCTTTCATCAAATCCTCCAAAGCTAGCTATGAAAACAGAATTGCAGCAGATAGTAAAGACAACCACAAGGCCTTCTATAGTTATGTAAAGAATCTCCACGGCAATATCCAGATTTGCTCTGAGCTACTGCACAATGGTACCTCCTATACCGAGCCAACAGATATTGCCAATTTACTGGCCGACAGATTCAGTGTCAACTTTACTCCCCCCCAAAGGACCAATCACAATACCAGCAGATTGCCAGGCACCCAGTATTACTGCTGCACAGGTTAAAACAGCACTGTCCAAGGCCAAGAATACAGCTTCTATATGACCTGACAATATCCCTGGCTCCCTCCTTACATGAACTACAGAGTGAACCAGCACAACACCTGTGTGCCCTGTTCAATCACAGCCTCACCTAACGCTTTGTTCCTACCTAATAGCACACTGCTACAGTCATCCCTCTCCACAAAGGAGGAGTGACTACAGACCCTGGGAACTATCGCCCCATTAGCCTGATGAGTCTGATATGCAACGCTATGTAACGCATCATCATGGAACTAATAAACAAGGATATAGGAAATCTCCAAACTCTGGATCCCACACAGTTTGATTTTGTGAAGGGTAGATCATGCCTGCTCAACCTGGTTGACTTTTTTGAGACAGTCACCAGGGCTGTGGATGAAGGCAAGGTGGCTCATACAGCCTACCTTGATCTGGTCAAGGCCTTTGATACCATTCCCCACACAGGAATCATAGAAAAACTCACTAGGCTAGGCATCAACCCCTATATCACTAGGTGGGTTGCAAACTGGGTCACAGATAGAACCCACAGTGTGAAAGCAGCTGACTCCAAATCAGACTGCCAATCAGTCACGAGTGGAGTCCCACAGAGTTTGGTCCTGGGTCCTCTCTTGTTTGGTATCTATTTCTCTGTAGTCCATGCCAACATGAAGGGGCTCTGGCTGACACAGTTTGTAGAACATTGCAAGCTGGAAGCTATTATTAACTATCCAAGTGATGTTGACATCCTGCAGAAAGGCCTCACTGAGACCAACTGGTGTCAGACCCATGGCCTTAAGCTCAATGACAAAAAATGTGTCATCACCTCCTTTGGGAAAAACTCAGTTCCCATGAATTGCCACATTGATGGTAGTCCACTGAATACAGAAGATGTTATAAGAGATCTGGGAACACAGGTTGACAGCAACCTCTATTTTGACCACCACATTGCCACTGTAGTCAGAAAGTCCTTCTATGTGGCACATCCCATTACTAAGGGTTTTGCATCCAGGAAGAAAGAGGTCATTGTCTCCCTCTACTCTTCCCTCATTAGGCCAGTCATCGAGTACAATGCCCCATTTGGCATGTACTTCACTATACACCTGCAACAACTACAGAGGCTGCATAAGTATCTCACAAAGATGATCTTAGGCCTTAAACAGTTGTCCTATATGGACAGACTCAAAAAACTCCAACTATTCTCTTTCTCATATCGCCTACTTAGAAGTGATCCCTGCTTGACTTACAAAGCCATGTCTGACCCACCTTTGTTAGAAATGCTACATCTAAAGAAATCCAAATCCCTCCACACCACATGCTCCAGAGACCTCAACCTCATTACCAAAATCAACAGAACATGCTGGAGGGACAGGTTCATAACCCCGAGACTGTCTATGCTATGGAATAGACTTTCCATACATGTCAAACAGAGCACCTTAATGGCCCGCTTCAACAGAAATCTTAATGAGTGTATGGGAAATAGAAAATTCACCCCGGGGATCATTCCAGTGGCTCTACTAGACAGAAGCACTGGTAATTAATGTCGGGTGGCGCAATGCCAGGGTAATCCTATGGGCTAGGCTTGTAAATGCTCCAGGGCCATCAGCCTAATACACACCTATGAACCTATGAATCTATGTAGGTATAATCATTTGGTTGTATACAAATCAAAACTCTGTGATAAAATAATGGCCACAGTAATGCACACACTTCAACTTTGTTTTACATAACCAGTAGCCACAGCAAAGTACTTCAAATTGTTTCATACAAATAGACATTGTCTCTACAAAGCCAGAACTCATTAAATTCTAGCAAAGAAAATTAGAGTCAGTCATTTCCATCCCCTTGTAACCTCCCTCCCCTGTTACCACCAATTATCACCACCTTTGCTGATATGTACCTATCAGATGTCCAATTATAATTTATTGAACTCTGCTTCTGACACATTCAAATAAAGGATGTTGCAGATAGCTGATCATCCATCTGACTTTTTTTTTGTTATTCTTCTTATTCTACTTAGTTAACATTTTTAAATGTATAGGGAAATCACAAGTACCAAAGCTGAGAGCATACAAGGACCCAAACAGATCAGTTTTCTAGTATTGGAGCCAATTCCTAAAAGGCTAATTCCATGCCTTACTCTCTCTAATATAGCTGATAAATTTTCTTTTGTTTTTCTTTTTCTTTCTACACACACACACACACACACACACACACACACACACACACACACACACACACACACACACACACACACACACACACACACACATGCACACACACACACACATGCACACACACACACACACACACACACACACACACACACACACACACACACACACACACACACACATGCACACACACACACACACACACACACACACACACACACACACACACACACACACACACACACACACACACACACACACACACACACACACACACACACACACACACACACACACACACACACACACACACACACACTCTCTCTCACACACACACACACACACACACACACACACACACACACACACACACACTCTCTCTCTCACAAGAACACACACACACACACACACACACACACACACACACACACACACACACACACACACACATACACACACATATATACGTATCCAAAGCAAACATTCCAACTTTGGTGTGAAACTGACCAGCGGGTGGAAAAGAACTGCAGACTATTTATATGGGTAGGAAAAACACATAAAGCATCTTAAATGTTCTACAAATCCGTCTTTTTCAATATCCCACTGCAAACAAAATATGGTATTTTGTAGAACAGAGACAAGGAAATAAGAACCATTTTTTTTTTAATTCCTTCAGAAACATTGAGTATTTTTAGAGTCACAGAGAGTGTTAGACTTCTTGTAACAAAAAGAATTTTGATTTATGTCACCCAGTCCTGGACACTTGTATAGAGAATTGATTTTTAAGCTCCTGATGTCTAGTGAGTCATTATGACACGGAACAAGAATTTTGCTTTCCTATATGCACCATTAAAGCCAGATCCTACGAGCTGAGATCTGGCTTTACTGGTGCATGTACTCCTTACTAGGATAACATTGTCTTTTCTCAATATGTTTGGAATTTACATTCTTGCCTCTGCTGAGCCACATCTTTTAGGAGGATCATGAAAGCTGGACAAAAAGCAATTCAAAATAATAATGTATGTTTAACTTTTGTAGAATTTTAAATTGGGGATTGTTAAAATTTTAGGGTGTGTAATATTTTTCTTTCATTTTCTTTCTACAACAGATTAGACTTTTATGTTATTTCATTTCATTTTAGACAACATTTGTTAAACGTAAGTAAAATGGTCTGTAGTTAGTCAGGAAGTAACAATCAAATGAAAAAGATAAATATAAATAAAAGGTTAAAATGCAGTAACTGATAAAAAACATTTGCAATAAGAAATACTACATCAGGTTATACTGTTTACAGAAATGCAATGTTTTCCAGCCTCACAGTATAAACACGCGCATGGTATCATATGTAATATCAGTATTGTTGAACAAGTAAATACTAAATATATTAAATGTATATTATACACATTTATAACTTTATAAGTTTGCACTGTTAGCTGTTAGCAGTCACCACATTTGTTGCAGTAGAAGTGATATTAATCATCATAAATTCATGTTATTCATTATGAATCATGTCAAAAAGATACATCATCTTATACTGTTTGCATCAAGATTATAGCAGGATACACCCTTCTTGTTTCTGAAAAGGTGAAGAGCAGATCACAGCTACAATGGTGGTAAGGTACTGGGGATATATATTAGGTCGAATTAAAGACATATTTTACATTTTCCAGTAAAAATGACACATAAAGTCTATCCCAAACAATTTACAAATAATTTACTGTACCAAACAGTATCATATATACATTTTATGTCTAGTTATATGATAGTAGCAAGGGGTGTATTATTGGGCGGCCACGGTGGTGCAGTCATTAGCATTATCACCTCACAGCAAGAGGTTCTCCGGTTCGATCCTTGGCTGGGGTGCCTTCTGTGCGGAGTCTGCATGTCCTCCCTGTGGTCACGTGGGTTTCCTCCGAGTGCTCTGGTTTCCTCCCACATCCCAAAGACATGCTGCAGGTGGATTGGACACTCTAAATTGGCCCTAGGTGTGAGTGCGTGTGTGTGTGTGCCTTCTGTGAAAGGTTGGGCGCCGGGCTGGCAACTCGACACTGTAAAACTCCACTGCCAATCATGAGCGGACAGGTGATCCACTGTGGCAACCCCTAACCGGGAAAAAAAGAAGAAGCAAGGGGTGTATTATTGCAGCCATACCACTATGAAAAATGGACCTACTATTTCTATAATTACTGCATTTGTTTTATTTCAGGAGGTATGCTTTTAGCTGTTTATCTGTCTTACTAATACAAGCTTTGTGTCTAACAATAAGTGTTAGTCAGCAGGATCACAAAGAAAAGTCAACTAGACAGATACTTATTGGACAGAAGAAATCTGCCTAACTAGTTAAGTAAAAAAATTGAGGAACCTGCATCATTGCATAGAGCAGGAGTACATGAATACACATTCACCTTCCTATGCATTATGTTTTGAGGCTAAACAGTGGTGTTTTTTTCATCAGATGGTACTGCAAGTTTAATAATTCTTTTTTATCTGAAAGCAAAATCACTGCATTCATTAGATAAAAATAATCTTTGAAATCAAAACCCATTTAAAAGTTTTAACTGCAAATTTATTCTAATATGCCAACTCAGCATATTATAGAGCCATTTATAACAGTGAGTAGTTTATACTATACATGTCTGGGAGATTAGTTATAATGAGTGTCTCTAGCATTAACTGTTTCTGGTGGTTACATTCAAGCTGCATATCTAAAGCATTAAAATAGCAGCCAATAATTTAATTGTAAATACTTCTTCATCAGGGCAGAGATCATTCTACAGCTGACACCAACTATATTTTAACAAGGTGCGATGTTCAGTCTAGCTGCTTGTTTAACATAACTGTCTAAACACTTGTGCATGCTTAGTCAATTTGTCTTTATCCTATTAATTTAAGATAACATTTTACAATAATTATCATCCCTGCTATTTAAATTCCACAACTGTACACTTTGGCCACCTTTTAAAATTATTCTTACTGTATACAGCAAGCTGCCAGTGTAAAATTTTAATTGTAGCACTATTTTAAAATATTTTGTTTACTGTATTAATTTATTTATTTATCAGAATGCATGATATGGAATAATATTTATAGTGGTATAGCTTAGTAGACTTGATGGGGTCTTGCTGTGCTATATACCCTGTAGAATCTGCAGGGTCCTTTTAGGATCAGTAATTAAGCACATTAATACCAATTCCAGTCGACAAACATTCTTATACCAGGAAGCTGTGAACCACTTTGAGATTGGATTGTTCATGTTCAGAGCCGGTTACAACAAAATAGGCCAGACAATTCTGGGTTAGTGGTAAACAGTCCCACAATTCAAACTACAGCAAACAACACAATGACACAATGCACTGAGGAAACAGTATTTTCAAGAAAAAAATACATGGCATCAGTGTCACAAAAGCATAGAACTTTTTTGATAATAGAAAACTACAGACATTTTGCATTATCAGGAGGTAGTGGTTATTATATTTTGATTTCATTTTCTCACTAAACTCATTACAGGCTCTTTGTGGTACTCAGGAATCGTCAACTCTATTGCGGTAAATGGCAATTTTCTCATAAGAAAGCTAGTTCCTGCTGCAGTAAAGGTTAGCTATTCTTTGCCTAATTGCAGTAAGGTATTTTTCTAGTTATAATAATCTGGCTACATAGCTCCCATCTTCTTTGCTCAAAAACAAAGCTAAAAATAATGGAGGGACATAGGCCCAAAATCAGGGACTTTTTTTTTTTTTTAAGCTATTACCCAAATTCACTTAAAAAGTTAATAGAACAATGGGTTTTGCATCAACATGCATTTTCTGACAAATAAGAAATATAAAACTGTAAATATATGACATTAATGGCTGACTGGAATGTTCAATGATTTATCAGAAAGTAAAATATTTTAAAACTTGCAGGGTAAAAATATGAGTCAAAATAAGAACATCCTGCAAAATTAGGAATGGCTGAGAGCTACATCTTGTCATATGCTACCTATATACAAATGCATATTCACCCACATGCACTTATCCGGGATATTCAGAAACATAGTTAATACTTCATTTATACATGCAGAACTCATAGGATAAACAAACTCAGTACTTCGGTGAAACTGAATGGATAGCTAGTTCCTGTGCACGAGCATGTGCATACATGCACACACACACACACACACACACACACACACACACACACACACACACACACAGTGTCCAAATACACATTCAATTAATTCATTCATTTACTTTGTTTACTTAATTTATTTATTGATTTTTAGCAAATTGTCCAGGGTAATCAAAAGACAGCCATGACTCATTCACAAAGGGAAAATTCTGAGGTCCATAATTCTGACCCTCAAAACACCAAGTCTGAAAGTTTGAAAATGGACACTATATATTAAAGTTGAGGATGTGGTGTCTCAAAGTATTTTCTATACTTTTAGATACAGCAGTCTAGGAGTTAGTGCATATATGTAGCAGAGGTAAGGAGGCAAAAAAATGCTTTAGCGGCATTACAGCAGGTCTGAATATTTATTGTATTTCTTTTGCAGTTATGCTCCTTTGGTTGTGAGACTTGTGTTATGAACATCCAAACATCTGCAAGGGGGACAAATAATACATCTACTATACATTCTTACATAAATGCTTTCAAAATCGAGTAAGGACAATTTTCTCTATGAAGCTAGCTAGGAGGCTTAACATTACAAAGGGCCTTAAAGTACAAAGGGAGCTGCAATATGCATCCTTTGGTAAAAGTCTGGCCATTGGATGCTTGATGGCAAAGGGCATTGTGCTTGAAATTATTGAAAGATTTATAGTATCAACTGGAGCAGCCATACTCTAGGGAGTTGATGGATTCCTGACTTGAGTTTTTCAGACAAATTTTTAAGAAGCTGCCTGTTGTCTTCACTGGCATTCCTTTAAAGCCAACTTTGGGCAAATTGAAAATAAAATTAATATAAGTGTTATTTAGCAAAACATTATAATTAATGATGGTGTTTAGGATTAGTGTTTCTACGTGGGAATTCATATTTTTACCAAATTAACCAGATGTACACTGGTTAAGGTGATCTTATGGCCCTTCTCATTAGGTAGGTGACCTTGTGACCTTTATTACTTTAGTTGCCATTCCTTCAACTCTGATTTTGTGTCTGGAAATCAATACGCTAGTTAGGATCCCTTGTATGCTTCTGTTTGCCATAGGCTATATCTAATACCTTAAGCTATGCCTTGGTATACTTGTGGGGAAGTGATGCTTATGTCTTCTTAACCTCCATACTCTTTTAGGGATGAAATGAACCTTGTATCTATGTTATAATGTGCAATCAGACATCAAGAGCCTTCTCTACTTCTTTTTTCTGCAGATCTTTTTCCAGTCCAGAGACACAAGTCCTAAAGAAGATCAGAATTTTGAGTGTGATATGGGCCTTCCAGATATTAGTAATAGACTGATTTGGGGCCTCGTAAATGTCTGATATGTGGAGTTAGCACTGTGTTCAGTTAGTACACTTTGGCAAACATAAAATTAGACAAACTGATTGAGTTTGTTTGATATCCAGCAATGTGTCATTCAATGATTTGACCTATTAGCTTAATATACAGTTTCTATGAGATTCTGCACTGTGAATGGAATTTTAAATAATAACTTGTTTGGAATAAGCCACTGTAAAGTGATGCCAACTATGAGAATCTAGTTTCTTGAGATAACTTTATGAAACAGTTTAATGTCTCCCAAAATTTTTACAAGGACTGAAAGTGGAATATAGGTCAAATCAATGCATATCATGGTATGACCAGTTGTGACCCTTTAGACTTGATAGTTTTGAGCAAGGTCATTGAGCAATGTATATTTTTCTGACCATTGTAGCCTGTATAGCATACCATTCAATTTGAAGTGTTGTATTACAAACAAATGAGTGGCAAGTTTATGAGATGAGGCACAAGAACTTGATCATGTGGTGATATACAGGCAATGGATATTACAAACTGTTTAAGACTGCTGGTGGGAACATCACTTTAGCATACTCTATATAATGTGTGTATTCAGTACTAAAATCCAAATACTATTTCAAAGAATAGAAATATAAGGTGCATACTTTGGTATATCACATAAATGTAATAATAATTATAATATCCTGGTAGTGGTACATG
>NC_056735.1:1363833507-1363916007 GCF_019279795.1 Protopterus annectens
AAAAACCCTGTAAATCAAACATATTGTCACCCTAACTACCAACAGTAGCGTTGTCGTTATTCATCATATGCCAAATGTTCCACCAAAATGCTAAAAAGCCCAATGCCACCCAAAACAAACCAAGCCCAACTGCATGCCATCCTGCCTAACTGCAGCATCGTTTTGCTACCCAAAGGATATAATAATGCCCAAAATTAAATTTCCTTTTCAAACAGATCAATTTAATAGTAATCCAACCAGCATACTCACTATCTATTATAAAGCAAAACATCTGATGACCAACATAGCATTTGCTGACTAACGATCCACCCTCTTAATGACTGCGATACATCCATAAAAAAAAAAGAAACAAAGTGCAACCACAGCAAAATCACCAAATTCACTTAGAACTGTGGCACTGATGGTCGATAAAGACTGGAAGATACAGATTTAGCTCTGTAGCTGGTAATGAAGCAGCCCTTAAAATGGCTGCAGTGGGTTTGAATACAGCAGGAGCACGTACTAAAGCTGCTTTTTTGCCCAAAAGAGAAAATCGAGTTTTAAGGACTCTGAATGTGAAGCAAAGAGGACTGACGACTTCAGAATCCTCCAACGATGAACAGTAAGACATTTTGATGATCATTTCAAAATTATTAATTTATTTAGGATGACTTTAAGTGATTCCCAGATTAAATTGTTGAGCTATGGCTTTAACTTTGCGCCCACTAAAAGGGCAGACTTTTCTAAGACTGTTATTGATTTAAAACAGTACGTTCGTAAATTAAATTTGAATTATATATTAAAACAGGTTAAGGGTGACTACAATGGCTTTTATAAACCTTCTAGTTACTCACCAGCACTTAGTCAGACACTAAAAATGTTTGAGGAGACATGCTTGCAAGATATTAGTCATTATTTGGACAGAGGCAACAAAAAGAAAAAAATGGTTTGATAACCTGACTAGTTTAGAACGGATAGCCCTAACTGAGCTTACCTCAAGGAGAGACTTACGTATATGAAGAGTGACAAGGGGGCAGCATTGTACTAATGACCAATGAGCAATATAAAACTTCTATGTTTAAATTATTAAACAATAAAGAAGAATATTCTGAAGTAAACGTCAGGGATATTCATAGGAGTTTTCAATTAATCAATACACATCTATATGAAGCACTTATGAATGATGTTATGGACATGAGAATGTACAATTTTTGTTTAGTAGAAAAAACAAGGGTCGGTACACTATTTGGCATTCCTAAAATTCATAAATGTATGATCGACCAACCGTTCAGACCTATAGTGTCTGCCCCCCATTCTGTCACTGAAGGTTTAGCTTTGGTGATTGATTTCTATTTGAATCCAGTAGTTCAGAGTCTGCCCTCTTATTTAAAAGACTCCTGGGATCTGTTAGACAAGTTTAGAAATTTTTTTTACAGATTTTGCTTTTGATGAAGATAAGCATTTTATTATGACGGTGGATGTAGTGGCATTATTTACTTGCATTCCCCATGAACGGGGAGTGGACACAGTAAGAGAATTTCTCTTTTCAGATTCCAGTTTGGAACCATGTCAAATAAATTTGGTTTTCAGTTTATTAGAAATTATTTTAGATCATAATTGCTTCACTTTTGATGGCTGTTTCTTCAAACAGTGTAAGGGGGTTGCGATGGGTTCACCAGCGGCACCATCTTTTGCCAGCATAGTGATGGCTTGGTGGGAAGCTAATATTCTTTCAAGGTTGAAACTGACATATAAGATACATTTTTATGCTAGATTTGTAGACGATCTCATTTTCATTATGGGGGGGACTGTAACACTAGTGAACAGTTTTTGGAAGATTTGAATTCCCAATCAGGGTTTTTACAGTTCGTAAAAAGTGACTTTGGAAACAGGGTAGATTTTCTTGATGTGACCTTTGAATGGAGTAAATTGGACAGGCAATTTGAAAGCAAAATTTATAGAAAGGACACCTTTATGAATAGCTATTTACATTTTAAAAGGAGTCATCCCCATTTTATTAAAAAAGAATATTCCCCAAGGGGCAGTACACACAAGCTTGTCGTATGACTACCTCTTGTATGGATTTAGATGGTGAATTTCATAGGATCTCTTCTATGTTTCTTGACAGGGGTTATGAGTTGGAATACTTAGAGTCTTTACAGAGAGACATTATGGAAAAAAGAAATCAGATGTATCCACCCATTTTGAGGAGGACATTTGTTATTAACAACAGCAGAAAGGGTAGAACATCCCATTTTGGTACAGTATGTAATCTTGACATGACTACAGATAGTGGGGGAATTCGGGAGATCATTCAAAGAAACTGGAGAATTGTGGAAGGTAACAGTGAGTTAGTAAGGATTTTAGGTACTAAGCCTAATTTGTTTACAGGAACAACAACTGTTTAAAGAATGTCTTGGAAAGGTGTTCCTCTAGAAGCAGTGGTCCAGTTATAGCCCAGCAGATGGGGATGTTTAAGTGTGGGCATTACAACTTCTGTAGGTATATTTTGGAAGGGCCATCTGTAAGCTTACCCCACATCAAACATACCATTAAAGTGGCAGGTCATTTAACTTGTAAAGTAAAAGGTTTAGTATACATTGCTTTATGCAGTGGATGTGAAGCATTTTATGTAGGACTGACCACACGCATCTTGATGGAAAGAATGAGAGAACACATGTATAGTATCTAAATTAAGGATGGGAATAATGCCCTGTATAAGCATTCAGTTGTCTGTAACACATTTAAGAAGTTTTTATTTTCAGTTCTGGATGTGGTTAAAGCAGATCCCAGGGAAGGAGACTTTAAAAATGTGATAGAGCAGAGAGAGATTTCTTGGCAAATAAAGTTGAGGGCAGACAAAAAGCCAGGATTAAATGATGCAATAAATATCAAATGCTTTTTGAAATATAGAAAGTTGACTATTAGGAAAATGTAAATTACTTTTTCGTTTATTTTATTATTATTTTTTATTATATAGTGTCTGGTAGTAAAGTTTTTTATGTACTTGTTCTTAGGAGTTTGAAATGGTTATAAGATGTATGTCTTTTTAAATTTATGAATGGTTTTGAGCTAATGTGAATTTCATTGGCTAATTGATTAATTGTTTGTAATAGGAATGTATTTAAGACGTGCTGCTTCAGTTTTACTATTTCATTCGATTTTCTGATGATGTCTTGGTGAGACGAATGCAGAAATTTAAAATTTTTTTACGCTAAATCTGCATCTTCCAGTCTTTATTGACCGTCAGTGCCACTGTTCTAAGTGAATACATCCATAAAGCCAAAATACCCCAGAGTGTAACCCAGTGAACCTTGATTTACCAACGCCAACCCCTACAACAAAACGTATCTTTTCAATAGCCATAGTCTGTCAGTCTTCACACTATCAAACCTACCCCAACCTTTCAACCATATGACCCACTGTCCCAGATTTAGTAAAATCACGTAACCCTGTCACCTGTGCAGCTATAGTAATCGGAGCTAAATCCACCTTGACCTACTGAACTGCCTTACCTTGTTTCTAAGCCTAAACACAATTTACCAAAATCTTGCAATGCCCTAAAAGATACCGTCCTATCAAAAGCTACCCCAGAATCCTGTACCACATCTGATCATTCCAAACCAACCTGACACACCACCTGACAACATCAGGGGTTCATACCAGCATCATGTTGTCCAAATAAAAATTAGATGCTTTCCCCACAACTTCTCCTACCAAACCTTCAACACCAGACAAACTGAAACTGACTACAAACAGTAACAGCCCTCCTCAAAACACCCTTCCATCCTGTTGGCCGACAAGCCAAAACCATCCCCCCAAATATGCAAAATTCAGGAGCCCAACAAGCTCCATGGCATCCTTAATTTGCCATTGTCTGAGATTTCACCCCTTAATTTTTTTTAACCCTATTACCTTTGCATCTAGTTAATAAATAAACCATGACCTGCATCCACTAGCAACCCTAGAAACCATGCCTTGCTTGGACCTTCAAACTTCTGCTTAAACAATGGAAATCAGTTCCTCACACATCCCCAACACACATGCATACCTTGCAATGCTCTGTCAATCCCTTCACCTAGTCTTAATATCCCACCTGCTGCTACCAGATTCAATGGAGAACAGTGATAAACTCTCAAAATAGCACAAGCCACCGAGCAACCCATCTGCATAGCCTTGCCACAGGAAAACCCAGGACCAGCTCCCATGCCCACAAATGTGACCAAACCTCATGTTGTTGTTACTCCACCCCACCTGTGCACAACCCCAAACTCCCCATAGACAATCCCCAAGCCTGCTTCACCCTGCACCTGATGTACCTCATTCTCACCAGTCCCATACTCTACTCCCAAATGGCACTGACTCTGACGGGCCATAACGAGCACCTAATAAAGTAGGATTACTTGCGACCTCATTGTGCACCACTCCAGTAGCAGGAACATCCACCCCAGCAGAATCTATCACATTTTAAGTCCATTTCTTTCAAGCCACTCACTGATGCCCACTCTGTGCTCACCCATCTGCAAAAGAAAAGAAAACTGTAAATCCTCTGCACACACATAAACCAAAACTTCTAACTGACATTAGGTGCTGCCAAGGGCCTACCTTGTTCATCAACTGCACAGCTACTGCACTGCCCTGCCTCCCCTAACATCAATAACCTGGCACCGTTGTGCCCCCATCAAATCCTTTCACAACCAGTGAAGGAGCATACTGCAGCAAAAAGGGTCTTATGCCACAAGCAGCAATAACTGAACCTATGCATTTAAATGACACCTATTAAAATGCAGAACGTAAAGTGAGCTACCAAATGGAGTATGTTACAACTAAACATTGCAGATGAGGAATAATTTTAATATCAAAATACCTGAGTTACCCTTGATTTCCATACAAAAATTGATACAGCACTATATGGGCCAAGTTAACTTATTTCTTAAAACAGAGCAATCACTCTTACCCAAATTAAAAGTTTAAACAAAACTGTATGTTCATCTGTTAGAAAGTGCAATCTTGGTAGCTTCTCAAATGTGCTGCTTTCTTCTACAAGTGGCTGTAACAACAACATGTACACCACACTGAAACTTAGGATGCTTAAACAAAGAGTAAAATACCTTCATAACAATACCTCTCAAGTGTACCTCATCTTGAGGAACGGTCCTCATTTGGGGTCATAAAACTCCATGTTCCTCGAAGTTCCACACAAAATCAGTTAAAAATGGTTGCTAACAAACTATTGCCAGACATTTGAGATCCAATCTTCATACCTTCTCCACTCTTGCAGCCCACAACCATGTGGCTGATTAATGGAAAACCAAGTCCCAGCAGGGACAAGAGAATTATTGGTGACTTGTATTTTTCCCTTTTTTTCATTCTTTCTTTCCTTTCCCACTCTCTTCCCCCCACCATAGGTGCTTTATGATGAATGACCAAAACCCGATGCAAAACCCGGCACTCTGCAAGAAGCTGGACAACAGAGAGGTACACTTCTCACCCTCCGCCAAATAGCTTACATTACACCATGCCTATGCAACCAAACGTTCAAAATATGCTGCGGTGAGAGATCTGAACATGAGTTGCATTGGACCAAGGACAAAGTATTGGTGCTGCACTTCAACAACTATAACATGAAAGGCCTCCTCCATCTCCTACATACGAACATGCAAACACACTCCCCAAATCACTACCAATCAGGGACAAATCCGAAACAATCAAAAAGGACTGGACAAAGAAAAAAGTCCTGAGGGACTCCACTAGTGACCACCCTCTTTGAGGAGGCAGTCTCCCGTATCCTAATGTCCTGGTCTCTGCCTGAGAGCCAGCTGGCTATCCAGTGTGCAACATCTGGGTTCTGATGAAGTCCCAAATGGTGGGATGAAAGCACATGTTTGTTTCTTCAATACAATTTTTTTTTATTTATCAGACTTGAAGTTTCTTGTGTATTATTTCTTCATTGGTCCATAATACAGTTTGTGCTTGGATTTTCTGCATGTTTAAACTGGAATATATTATCATGAAGGGGGTTGTGCTACTACAGTTGCTACAGTTTTTGCAGTGTGATGCCATCACACAAACTGAAGTGAGACAATTTTCCTCTTCACCTGATGTTACCTGAGGTGCTACATGAGCCTTGTACTTTTTCTTAGTTTTGGTTTAGCTGCACGGACACATGCTGATTTCGAATTCCTAACATCTGGTTTTATGCCTATATCCATGAGTTTGTTTACAATGCTCAACTGGGGTATTGCATCAAAACCTTTAGATAGGTCAAGTTAGGCAGTACCCTTCTTACCTTATGTAACAGCATTTTCTATAGTATAAAAGAGGGCAAGCAGATTGGTACAATATTCTTTGACAAAGCAAAAGCCTTTAGCAGCTTCTCACATTGTTTGAAATAACTGGCAAAAATGTATCTGTTTCCAAGTGCGCCTACAATTCAGATTAATCTGTATGCTCTTCACTTCTATCCTTTCCTCTTCCATACCACTGCTCACAGGAGTTAACATTAAACCCTCAGTTAGTCTCACTTTTCAAAAATAATATCACTAAAGCATTTACTTCGGTCTCCTCTACACTAATAATTTAGTCTTCTTGGTGACCAATAACCACCACAGCAACATCTCTAATGAGCTTGCACTTAACATGGTCCTTCTCAGTAAATAGCTTCCTTAGAGATAATCATCAACTTCACCCGAACAAAAAATAACCAATCAAACATCCATTCCATTTTTCTACATTGAGGTCATTTTTTGGAAATAAACTTTTTAGTTCAAATACTTTGGCCTTTGGATAGACCCAACCTTGTCTTTCAAAACCCATACAAGAAGAACATCTATGCTTTCCAACTAAAAATAAAAAGCCTTATACATAGGTTCATAGGTGTGTACTAGGCAAATGGCCCTGGAGCCTTCACAAGCCTAGCCATATGATTACCCTGGCATCGTGCCACCCAACCTTAGTTCCCAGTGCCTCTGTTAAGTACAGCCACTGGAGTTATCCCCAGGGTGAATTTTCTATTTCCCATCCACTCATCAAGATTTTTCTTGAAGAGAATCAGTGAGGTTCTCTGCTTGATATGTATGGGAAGTCTATTCCATAGCATGGGCAGTCTCTGGGTTATGAACCTGTCCCTCCAGTACGTTCTGTTGATTGTGGTAATGAGATTGAGGTCTCTGGAGCATGTGGTGTGGAGGGATTGGGATTTCTTTAGATGTAGCATTTCTAACAGAGCTGGGTAAGACATGGCTTTGTAAGTCAAGCAGAGATCACCTCTAAGTAGGCGATATGAGACAGAGAACAGTTGGAGTTTTTTGAGTCTGTCCATATAGGATAACTGTTTAAGGTTTATGGCCCTCTTTGTGAGGTACATTTGTGGCCTCTTCAGTTGTTGCAGGTCTCTAGTGAGGTACATGCCAAATGGGGCATTGTACTCAATGATTGGCCTGATGAGGGAAGAGTAGAGGGAGACAATGACCTCTTTCTTCCTGGATGCAAAACCCTTAGTAATGAGATGTGCCACACAGAAGGACTTTCTGACCACAGTGGCAATGTGGTGATCAAATGAGAGGTTGCTGTCAACCTCTGTTCCCAGATCTCTTATAACATCTTCTGTGTTCAGTGGACTACCATCAATCTGGTAATTCATGGGAACTGGGTTTTTCCCAAAGGGGATGACGACACATTTTCTGGCATTGAGCTTAAGACCATGGTTCTGACACCAGTCCTTGGTCTCAGTGAGACTATTATGTAGGATGTCAACATCACTTGGGGAGTAGGTAATAGCTCCCAACTTGCAATTGCCTGTGAACTTTGTCAGCCAGAGTCCCTTTGTGTTGACCTGGATTTCAGAGAAGTAGATACCAAACAGGAGAGGACCCAGAACCGAACCCTGTGGGACTCCACTCGTGACTAGTAGTAGTAGTCTTTCTTGGAGGCAGCTACTTTCACACTGTGGGTTCTATCTTTGAGCCAGTTTGCAACCCACCTAGTGATACAGGGGTTGATGCCTAGCTTAGTGAGTTTTTCTATAATTCCTGAGTGGGGAATGCTATCAGAGGCCTTGGCCAGATCAAGGTAGGCTGTATGAACCACCTTGCCTTCATCCACAGCTCTGGTGACTGACTCAGAGAAGTTGACCAAGTTGAGCAGGCATGATCTGCCAGTCACAAAACTAGACTGTGTGGGATCCAGAGTCTGGAGATTCCCTATATCCTTGTTTATTAGGTCCATGATGATGCGTTCCATAACTTTGCATATCAGACTCGCCAGGCTAATGGGGCAATAGTTCCCAGGGTCTGTAGTCACTCCTGCTTCGTGGAGAGGGATAACTGTAGCAGTGTGCCATTCAGTAGGGACAAAGCCTGAGGTGAGGCTGTGATTGAACAGGGCACACAGGTGAGGTACCAGTTCCCCCTGTAGTTCATGTAGAACATAGCCAGGGATATTGTCAGGTCCCATAGAAGCTGTATTCTTGGCCTTGAACAGTGCTGTTTTAACCTGTGCAGCAGTAACATAATCTGCCAAAATATATCAAGAATCCTCTGGTAATCTCCACTTTCACACCTGGCCAATATTTTAGCATTAACCCACAGATGGGTGTGGATAATGCTGCATTTATCCACAGTTGTGATTTGGTCACAGAGGGGGGTGAAGTCTGAGTGACCAAACAAAGCCAAGCATGGGTAAATCACCATTACCCACACCCAGTCATGGTTTATTGCTATCACACAATGACGTTTAAGAAAAAAATGACTTACTTTTCTTAAATAATGTCCTAGTATAACAACACCATGCTGCTCTTCCACATTTTACCCCAGTATCCAAGGGTTTCTTGATGTACTGCACATGTGTATGGGACTTTCGTTCCCACACTTACGCAGTAAATCAGTGCTGTGTATAGGAAGCAACAGAGAAAAGAAGATCTCCATTGCTTTCTTTATTTTATTTTTTGGGCTGTTTTTAATAAAAAAATGAAATTGGGAGACTTTCAATTTATGGGAGAGAAAGGACAGACAAAATATAAGGATAATCAGGTAGGTTTCTCTAGTTTTGCATAATGTACCTGATTATCCTTGTATTTTTATCTGTCCATTTGTCTTGTTCTTTTGAAGTCTCCGGTTTTTAAAAGTTTTTTAAATAAGAAAAGTAGCGTTTCCATAGTATAAATTAATAGAAGAAAGTACAGACAACTGTGGTTTTTTTTCCATTGGTATATGTTCAATTTACAATGGGCACATTGGTGGGCTTACCAATCAGCATGCTCATTTTGGAATGTTAATAGAGAGTCATTGTATAATAGCTATTATACAATGGCTGCCAATTAGCATTCCAAAATGTGCACTCTGATTAACCAGCCCAACCAGCGTGCCCATTGTAAATCCTACGTATACTAATGGAAAAAGGTCCAGTCGCCCGGACTTTTTCTATTAGTATATGTCCTGATTATTTTTGTCTGTTTGAGCACAGGTAGCAATGGAGAAAGGAAGATCTCCATTGCTTTAGCCTCACTTTATTACGTTTAACATAGCGAGATGGCTTTAGAAAAGCAACAGAGATCTTACTTTCTCCGTTGCTTCCTCTACACAGCTCTGATGTACTGCACAAGAGTGGGAACCCAAGTTCCTTATGCATGCGCAGTACATCAGAAAAAGCCCCAGGATAGCAGAAAACTGTGGAAGGGCACCACGGAGGTATTTTACACAGACATCATTTAAAAAAAGTAAGTATTATTTTTCTTAAATAATGCCATTGTATAATAGCTATACCCCACATCTGAGTGTGGGAATGCTAGATTTACCCATGGTTGTCTTTGCTTGGTCACTCAGGCTTCACCCCCGTGACCAAACCACAACAACCATGGGTAAATCTAGCATTGCCCACACCCAGACGTGGGTTATTGCTTAATTAACTCTAAATAACAAATTATTCTAAAAAACTTAATAAACGTCAAACATGACTAAATAAAACATTTCATTATATTAAATCACTCTGAAAATGAAATATTGGTGCACTTCACTTACCAAAATAAAAATGCTAACATTACATCTCCAGTCCCAATATACCTACAGACTTCTACAGCTCAACTTCTGCAAACCACTGGCCATCAACACTAGAATCTAAAGCACATCTCAAATATATCACAGTATCTGCTGTCTTGCAGTCAGCACAATCAACCACAGGTTACTGCTTCATGAGTTCCTCCTATACTTTCTTCATCCTAAGCCCTAAAGTTTGAAACTGCCTACATTATGTTAGAGAAATAGGAGTCAAACCACCACGAGTAAAATCCAGTTCTTTATTGTAAAAATGGAGATAAGTGCTTTCGCGTGCATCCAAAAGGCACGCTTCAGATCTATCAAACAGAGTTTCTAATACCTTTTTATACAAATTCAATTAATTAAAACAATCAATCAATTGAAATCAATCAAACAATTAAACAATTAGTTAATTCATTGTTCCATCTAAGTTGTTCAATGGAAGATGCATACCAGGGCTTATTTAGTGGCTAAAGTACTTTATCTGATACTATTTGCTGAAGAAACGTATATATTATCCCAGTAGACAAGACATGGCACTAAGGCAACATTGTAGCAGAAAGTGCAGCACTGGTTTTCAGTATTTTGCGATTTGTAGATAAATCATTTACCTGCTGTCATTGCTTACCTTTCTTCAACCAACTAACATCTATGTGAGTTTAAAAATTGCAACAGCATTGCATATTCAGTGAATATATCTACTGAATATATATAAATAAATACATAGAGCGTATGGACCCATCAAAATCCTTATCATAGTTAATATATCACATGATTGTTAAATAGTAAGAAACCATTTAACTATGAAATAACTATGAAATATAACAAAAATAATAAAATAAAACAGAAATTGAAGGAAAGGAGAGGAAAAGGGAAGGAGAGGGAAGAAGAGGGGGGGGGAAGAAAACCAAAATAAGGAGCTACAGCTGATTCCATATGATCTCAAAAAAGATCTCAAAAATACATATTAAAACAGTCAAAATTGATAGCTTGGAGCTACATAGATAAATATGCATATATATGAACAAATAGAAAAAATCATATATATATATATATATATTAAAATGGATGAGACAAAAAATGACATCATCCATGAAATGTATGCATGTAAACTGACAAATAAAAAACTGAAAAATATAAAAAACTAAAAAGAATATATATATATATATATATATATATATAATTTGACAATCTGATCTAACCTAATTAAACATATTACTAAAAAAGACAAAACCACACCAACCATGGGTAAATCTAGCATTGCCCACACCCAGACGTGGGTTATTGCTTAATTAACTCTAAATAACAAATTATTCTAAAAAACTTAATAAACATCAAACATGACTAAATAAAACATTTCATTATATTAAATCACTCTGAAAATGAAATATTGGTGCACTTCACTTACCAAAATAAAAATGCTAACATTGCATCTCCAGTCCCAATATACCTACAGACTTCTACAGCTCAACTTCTGCAAACCACTGGCCATCAACACTAGAATCTAAAGCACATCTGAAATATATCATAGTATCTGCTGTCTTGCAGTCAGCACAATCAACCACAGGTTACTGCTTCATGAGTTCCTCCTATACTTTCTTCATCCTAAGCCCTAAAGTTTGAAACTGCCTACATTATGTGACACCAACAAAAGCACTAAAATCTCTCCTCTATGGCCAGTCCACATGCACTTGATATGTTTGTTTACAAAGTAAAATGGCGGTTCAGGAAAATAAACCACTGCCATGAATTTTAATATTCTCTTGAGTTATCACCCATCTGACAACTTTCAAATCCATTACATATTATCTCTTGACAGCTACTGATTCCATACTTCAACATTACTAACTCAGTAGCAGTCAGATGCCTGTGACAGTTCAGCTCAACAGTAATTTTTGTCTACTTGGTTTCATTCAAAGATAATAATTGCATGAAATATCACTTATAATTAGCTTAAGAGCATCTGTATATATCCATTACTTATTTTTCCATCTGATTTATCCGACTCCCTGAACCTTTATAAATGAACTTCATTATTTGTTTTTATAGCTGAAGAATCAAATGAACATTTGTGGCTGTTAGAAAAATATGTATTAATGTGTGTATGCTTAATGCCAATTAATAACCAAGTATTTTAATATGCTTTTCATTCTATTTTTCATGCACTGTATTTTATACAAATTGAGTTTCATATGAGACTGAAAAAGATGCTTTTTGAAAACTGCAATATGCTTTCTGAAACTTGCAAGTTGCCCTCTGACCTAGTAACTGCTAGCACAGCAATATTCATGTTTATGCCTTATGGAAATGTACTTGAGAAGCAGGTGTTTATCTGCTAGGTCGGAAGCGAATGAATGAACAATGCCTTATGTTATAAATGTAATGATTTTAGACAAACAGCTCTGCCCAGAGGAGTGGAACCTCTGCAACTGTAGTAATTTAGAGATAAAGTAGACAAAGATTTATTAGAGAAATGAACTGCTATCATTGTGCTTGAATTAGCCATAGTATCTTGAATGTAACATGACATGTATCTAACTGGGAGTACCCAAGGCCATGTTGTTTTCCTCAGGAAGTTTCACATAAAAATTGATAAATCAGCAGAAATTCATGGGAAAGATGGTCAGCAGATGATGATGAAAAAGGTGGTAATCTGTTACGTCAGCATGGTAGGACATAACCAGTTTAAGAATGTATAAAAATGAAAGTATTTCCTGTTTCTGGTTAGACAAACTCTGTATTAGCACGTTTTTGTCTCCTTGCTGCAAGATTAAAGTGCCTTAACCTGAACCTACCGTGTTTTGATCATTTTTAAAGTATATTTTTCCTTTGACAGTTTGGTCCTTCAGACCGGAAAGTACCTCTCGCTCTAGGCCTAGGTCAGAATTGGGCACAGTGGCATGCATCCATATGGAGAAGAGGCCAAATTGGCTCTTCTGTTTTGAAAGACCTCCGACTGAATTGTCTTTTGAAAGAGGCCAGCCACTGTTTCTGATCTGGGATTGGAGGACGAGTCAACGATCCGGTGGATCAACTCACGGAGGGTCAGGTAAGGAGGAATTACTTTATTTCTGTTTTAAGATCAGGGACTAAGTACAGAACTGTTTTTTGTCAGGTAGATTTGCATGTGCAGATCAGGGACAGAAAAAGGGGTTACTGTTTTTGTCATAGATCAGGGAAACAGAATAGGTAGGCAGTTATTCTAGATAAACTGGGAAAAGGCATAGATTTGTGGTACCATGTGATAGAAAGGGTTACATAGCAATTTACAGCTTAGCTAAGACAGCAATGGGAAATCAGTGCACAAAAAGTACCCGAGACCCACCACTGAAGACGCGAAATATATGCAATTACAGCGTGCCGACAATGTTAAATATTACATAAAATGGGTTGATAAGTATAAATTCGATGGTATAAACTTGCACTTATGAAACTTGTTAAACAGTTAAAAATAGATGTGAAAGGTCAACTAAAAAAGCAAAGACAGTTAGGAGTCCCTCAGGCGCATAGGTGGCTTGAGGAAGCAAATCGCAGGGAGCAGAGAATAAAAAATTCAAAGACAATGTTCTTAGACAAAGAAGACAATATCTTGGTAATAGCAACGGCCCCTCCTTCGCCCCCTCCACTTCCATTACCAGAATATAAAGCGAGTGACAAACTGATCCACCTCCGCTATATCCAGCTGCTCCTGCAAAATCACAACCGTTTGTCAGGGATCCTATCGAGACCAGGTCTCGAACACGCGACTTAAGGAGGGAGATTGAGTTAAATGAATTAAATAGAAAATCACAGGCTATGAGTGAAGAAGAGATATGTCCGCTCATAGAAGTACCAAATCCTCAGGCAGGACAGGCAGGACAGGATCCGACTCTTTTAGTTTATAGACCGTGGACACCGGAAGATATCCGGAAAGCCACGGAGGGAATACCCCACCCAAAAGTGAATTTTAGAAAATTTTTAGAAGACTTACAGGGTATGAGATTAAGTTACCATTTAAATGGAGAAGAAGTAGAAAAAGTAGTTAGACAAATTGTGGGTCCAGATTGGCACATGATCAGTGGCGACTGGAATCCTCGTGATGCACAACTTAGACCACTCCCACATACTAATGCAGAACTGGATGGCAGAGTAAAAGGTCTGACAGACCGAATCTCTGAAAAGTGGAAGCCTAGGGCTGATTGGACTTACATTAATCAATGCATTCAACAGGAAGGTGAAACAGTTGATAGATATTATGCTAGACTGTTAGAGTGTTTTAATAATCACTGCGGAATGCAGATATCAGAAAACCAGACACAAGACTCCTCATATGAACAACAGTTAAAGAATGCATTCTTGAAGGGTAGTATAACTCCCATTAGCATCTTTATTACAAAGCACATGGTAGATCATCGAACAAGTAGACTACAGCCATTACTTGAATATGCTAGACATGCAGAAAGACATTTTAATAGTAAAAAGAAAAAGAAAACTCAAGTATTTTCAGCAGAAGATGGGTCAGAAGTATTTGTAGTACAAACTGGGAAAAAGGGTAAGAAAAATACCCAGGGAAATAAACAATCTGACAAGCGATCAGAAGATTTTGAAGAAAGAAAGAAAAAAGGCGAATGTTTTAAGTGTGGGAAAAAAGGACATTTAGCAAGGGATTGCGGACTAAACAAGAAGGTGACTACAGAAAATAAGGAAGATGAGGAATGACTATATGATAGTCAGGAATCATTGAATGAAAATAAGCAGGAAAAGCTAAGTGCAAATCTGATAGCAGGAGTAGAGGATGTGACACAAGGAGTAGAGGATGTACATGAATTCGCAGACATAGAAGAAGATGAAATTTTAGACCTAGCTCTATTGAGCTTAGAGCTTTACTTAGCAGACACGAAACCGGAAGTGACGCTTCTGGTGGAGGGGAGGGAAGTTAAATTTTTGTGTGACTCAGGGGCTTCACGGACCCTGATACACTCTTCCAAGTTACCGGAAGATTCAGAATCACCAGACTATATACTAGTGAAGGCAGCTAATGGATAGCTGTATCGGGATCCACTCTCCCATGATATAGCAATAACAGACCCCGTTTCAGGAATGACCCAGAGAAGTAAAATTGTGGTTTCTGCAAAATGCCCAGTAAATCTTTTGGGTAGAGAGTTGATGCAGATATTTGGCATAGCCGTAGTTCCAACCATGCAGGGTATGGAAGCACAGTGACAAATGGATACTTTTGTAGTGCGACCGGAGGGTGAAACATATTATTGGTACAGCCAGGACTTAGTTACGACTGGTCCAGGGGCAGTAACTGAAGAACTGATGAACGTAGCCATCAGTAAGTCCCCCTCCCTCGACATTGACAAACAGCATTTGTTGCATTGTACTCTATATTACTGTAATAGACCAGGACCTGATAAAGATTATGAACAGGAATTGTTTCAGAACCATGCAAACAGGCTAGTGTTACGAAATTTGTACTGGGATGCAGAGGGGAACAGTGTAGTAAGCTGTTCATTGCCCCAGGAATTTTTAGCACTTTACAAATCTAATCGACTGCCACATGTTAGTTTAACTAAGAATAAAAATTTGAAATGGGCAGACTTAGGTGAAAAAGTCACAAGGTGGGAAAAGCAGAAAGAATTAAAGCTCTCTGAACAAGGAGTACAAAAACAGAAATTGAATTGGATTACACAGACACACCCAGCTGTGCACTCACAGGCTAGTGAGAATAGCTGAGTATTACTCTTATTGGAAGAAGAGGAGAAAGCCTTGCGAGACATACTAGAGACTCTCTGGTCAGCATGGAAATCAAATGTAGGATTTATAAGAAAAGCAGGACCAGTTACCATAACGCCAAAGTCAGCATTTACACCCCAGAAAAGACAGTATCCCTTGAGAAAGGATGCAGAGATAGGAATCAAGCCTATAATAGCAGCCTTACTTAGGAAGGAGTCTTAATAGAATCTCCTGATTCGCCATGTAATACACCTTTATTTCCAGTCAGGAAAGCAAACGGGGAATGGCGTATGGTCCAAGATTTACAAACTGTAAATAATGCAGTTATACCCAGGGCACCAATGGTGCCAGATCCACACACCTTACTGAATGATTTAAAGCCAGAGCAAAAAATATTTTTCAGTAGTAGACATTAGTAATGCATTTTTCTCGATACCGATACACCCTGACAGCCAGTATTGGTTTGCATTTACATTTCAGGAAAAGCGGTACACATATACAAGATTACCACAGGGATATTGTGAAAGTCCAACAATATTTGCACAGGAAATGGCAAGCAACCTGGCGGGATTTATCCCACCGAAAGGTAGTCAGATTTTACTTTATGTAGATGACATTCTGCTGGCGGCCCCCACCCAGCAAGAATGCAAAGAGGACATGATAGCGTTATTACAATTCTTAGCTACTCAAGGTCACAAAGTAAACAAAGACAAGCTACAGCTTTGGAGAAAACAAGTTAAGTACTTGGGATATGTAATATCCAAAGAAGGTAGAATATTAGATGAAGATAGAAAAATAGCAATTTTACAAGCACCTAGACCAACTACCAAGAAGGAAATAATGTCCTTCCTGGAAACTACTAATTTTTGTCGGAGTTGAATACCAAACTATGCTTTGGAATCTGCTCCACTGGCTGATTTAATATTTACAAAGCCAATGGCAGCACAGGATTTGTTACAATGGACACCTGAAGCAGAAGCAGCTTTCTGTAAGCTGAAACAACTGATAGCATCATCCTTAGTTCTAGGATTACCAAATTATCACAAGCAATTTATTCAAACTGTAGACTGTAAGCAAGGTTATATGACATCAGTACTGACACAGCAACATGGGGACAAACAACGCCCCATAGCTTACTATTCATCACAGCTAGACCTGGTGGCGCGGTCCCTGCCCCACTGTGTACAAGCAGTAGTTGCAGCCGCAATGGCAGTGCAGGCTTCGGCCTCAGTAGTGCTATTCCACCCTCTCACATTGAGAGTGCCTCATGCAGTTGCAATTATTTTACTGCAAGAAAAAGTAGCATATCTTTCTCCAGCTAAGCATCTTTCCTGTATGACCATACTGTTAAGCCAACCTCATATGACAATTGAATGATGCACAACTTTGAATTCATCAACTTTGCTTCCAACCCCTGCAGATGGCAAACCACACTGCTGCCTGCAGGAGATTGAGCAAAAGACATTACCTAGACAAGACCTTACGGATGTTCCCTTGGATGATGCCGAGGTGACATACTATGTGGACGGCTCATGCAGGAGGGGTCCTACAGGACAGAACCTAGTGGGGTATGCAGTCGTTTCTGATACTGAAACTTTAGAAGCAAAATCTTTACCACACAACTTATCTGCACAAGCGGCAGAGTTGATTGCCTTGACAAGAGCATGTACCTTAGCAAAAGGTAAGAATGTGAACATTTATACTGACAGTCAGTATGCTTTTTCTACTGTACAGGTTTTTGCACAGCAGTGGAAAAATAGAGGAATGATAACATCTACTGGTAAACCGATCAATCATGCGCAATTTATTTTAGATTTGTTAGATTCAATTCAGTTACCTAACAAAGTAGCTATTTGCAAATGCATAGCTCATACGAAACAACAGGACAGGATTTCAAAAGGTAATGCACGGGCTGATACAGCTGCGAAGCAGGCAGCCTCAGCCACAGAAACTTTTCATTTGAGTGAGGAATTACAACCCTCTGAAATTTTAGATTTAGAAATGTTAAAAACAATGCAGACATTTACTACAAATATAGAAAAACAGAAGTGGATAAAACGAGGAGCAATCCTCAAAAAGGGACTGTACATCTCCAAGGAGAAGAAACCGATTTTGCCATCTAATTTGTTTAGATATGCAGCGTTGTTGAGCCATGGGCAGAGCCATGTCTCAACAGGGGGGATGGTACAGTTAGTTAATCGAGTATTTACAACCTACAGATTTACCAATTATACAAAACATCATGCACAAGGGGCGTTGAAGCCTAAGCAAGGGAATTTTCCTACACCACCATATCCATTCCATACTATTTGTATGGATTTCATAGAATTGAATAAATGTGAGAATAAGAAATTTTGCCTTGTCATTATAGACATGTTTTCCAAATGGGTAGAAGCGTTTCCAACCAAACATCCAGATGCAGCTACTGTTGCAAAGGTCCTTGTTAAAGAAATTATACCCAGATTTGGTATACCGGAAAAGATTTATAGTGATAACGGTACGCATTTCGTGAACCAAACGATTCAGCAACTTGGTCGCTATTTTGGAATATCGTTAAAGAACCACTGCGCTTATCACCCCCAATCTGCAGGGTTAGTAGAGAGGCATAATGGGGTGTTGAAGAATAAGCTTAGGAAGCTGATAGCAGAGACACAGAAGAACTGGGTGCACTGTTTGCCTTTAGCACTGTTGAGTATGAGAACTGTTCCAAATGCAAAGGGATTAACTCCTTTTGAAACTTTGGTTGGGAGGGCATATTATACACCTCAGTGGAAACCTCTCATGTCTACAGAGCAGGAGGCTGACAGTTCACTTGCAGGGTATATGAGGCGATTTTTGAATAACAAACTTTTGCAGTTACATTCTGTTTCAGATAAAGAGCAACTGAAATTTGAAGCACCAGTAGCCCCAGGAACCTGGGTCTGGGTGAAGATTGTGAAGCGAAAGAATTGGAGTTCTCCAAAGTGGGATGGTCCGTACCAGGTACTACTGTCGACACCCACTGCAGTCCAGATCACAGAGCGAGCTTCCTGGATTCATTTGACGCACTGTAAACTGGTTAAGAACTTTGAACTGGACAAAAATGTTGTTACTGTTGTACAACAAGAACAAAATGGCCAGGTACAGAGTAAATAGAGACATTGAGCAACCTCAGAAAACTTGTATGCTCATTTTTATTGCAATACTAATCACACTGTTCTTTTTGTTGTGGCCACTCCTTTTTCCTGCCACAAAGGTTGAACTGATTAGACGTAATGAACCAAACATAGTCTGGCATCTGAACTTTAACACTTATCAGGCAATTACACATGTGTACGCTGAGACTTTTAATGTTTTTTTAACTGCTGGGTCTGTACGGCCATACCAACAGCATACGGGGGTTTATTAATGACTGCTATCCCCCTAGGGGTCAATGAGACCTGGGAAAATCTGCCTTTTGACACAGTTGCTATTAAAGCACATGATAAGGTAGCACTGTATTTACCTGTGACACAAAAAGGAATTGTATGTTTCTATAAAAATGATACCATCCAAGTGGGATGGAGCAAGTGTAATGTTACAGTACAATATATATGTTATAGGAAACCAAATGATTTGGGTAGATCTTGTAGTACAGATTATGACTCATTTTTGAAATCTATGCATAAGACTCTTGATCAGGTACAACACAATCCTGTACTTTTTAAACAGTTATCTGTAATAGACAAGAAAATGTTTCATGCAGGGCAGTCATTTCGTAACAAAGTAATAACTAAGGTAGAGGACTGTTATTTTGTGTGTGGTAAAAAAGCATATAAATGGTTACCTGAGAATTGGTCTGGCAGTTGTTTTTTGGGTTACCTGGTTCCGGCCATCCGACACACTGCAGTTTTGCCTCAAGGAAGTATTCGAAATACTCGAGACGTAACCAAAAAGACTGTTAAGAAACCTGAGAATCCAGTGGGACGAATTGAAGTGGGCTGGAAAGACCATCATGATGTGGGAACCAAGCTTGTGCACATGGACTTGAGTGATGTTGTTATATCCTGGGCAGGTATATTACCTGCATATGGCACAGTTAAATCAATATGGGAGCTGTGAAAACTGTCAAAACTTCTCGAAGTAATGAGTAATGCAACTTTTTCTGCTCTTGAACTGATAACTGATGAACTGAATGCCATAAAAACTGTAGTGCTCCAAAACCGAATGGCTCTTGACTTCACCCTAGCGGCGAGGGGTGGAACTTGTGCTTTAATCAAAGAAGAATGCTGTGCATTTATTCCTGACCATCAGCATGAGATTAACGATCATCTCGAGGTTATTCAGCAAGTGTCAGCCATGACCAAGCCAGGCCCAAACCCTCTGACAGACTTTTTCCAAAATGCCTTTGGGGGGGTGGAGCTCCATTTTTATGAACATATTGATTGCTATTGGGGTAGGATTACTCCTAATAGGAGTTTGTATTTGTTGTGGAATCCCCTGCATGAAGAGATTAGTTAAAGAATTCATAGATATATCCGTATCTGAGACTATGTATCAAAGTACTGAATTTAAAGAGCTGCTAGAATGTGAAACACTTTCATAAAAGTTTAAACTGAATGACTTTCTTAACTGCAAATCCTGAATGGAAGAGGTTAGAAAAAGAAGCAAACTGTTTATTCTTTTTTAAAAATAGAATAAAAAAGTATTAACAGGAGGGAAATGTTAGAAAAATATTAATTAATGTGTGTATGCTTAATGCCAATTAATAACCAAGTATTTTAATACGCTTTTCATTCTATTTTTCATGCACTGTATTTTATACAAATTGAGTTTCATATGAGACTGAAAAAGATGCTTTTTGAAAACTGCAATATGCTTTCTGAAACTTGCAAGTTGCCCTCTGACCTAGTAACTGCTAGCACTGCAATATTCATGTTTATTCCTTGTGGAAATGTACTTGAGAAGCAGGTGTTTATCTGCTAGGTCGGAAGCAAATGAATGAACAATGTATTATGTTATAAATGTAATGATTTTAGACAAACAGCTCTGTCCAGAGGAGCGGAACCTCTGCAGCTGTAGTAATTTAGAGATAAAGTAGACAAAGGATTATTAGAGAAATTAACTTCTAGCATTGTGCTTGAATTAACCATAGTATCTTGAATGTAACATAACATGCATCTAACTGGGAGTAACCAAGGCCATGTTGTTTTCCTCAGGAAGTTTCACATAAAAATTGATAAATCAGCAGAAATTCATGAGAAAGATGGTCAGCAGATGATGATGAAAAAGGTGGTAATCTGTTACGTCAGCATGGTAGGTCAAACCAGTTTAAGAACGTATAAAAATGAAAGTATTTCCTGTTTCTGGTTAGACAAACTCTGTATTAGCACGTTTTTGTCTCCTTGCTGCAAGATTAAAGTGCCTTAACCTGAACCTTCCATGTTTTGATCATTTTTAAAGTATATTTTTCCTTTAACAGTGGCCCAGTCCACATACTTAAGCAAAATAAAACAAGTTAATAGAATAAAATATCAAGCACTTCAAACTAGCCACTCGCAGATACCTAACAAACAAATGGTCCTGCCACTGTAGTCATCCTCCATGAAACTACCCTACCCAAGCTTCTAATAACCCCCTCCTTTTTTCTTCCCATCTTTTTCTTCTCCCTATTTTTTTCTCATCTTCCACTGCCTATCTAATAAACTTAAACTCCTCTATTTCTATGTCTAACTACCTACCCCTATGCTACGCCTTTTGTACAAATATTGTATATAACTAAACATGAAGCAAGACTGCTTTATTCCCTTCAAGACATTGTACCAAAGTGTTTTTCTGCATGTTTTATTACATTATACCCTTGTTTTTTTTTCCCGTATGATGTATTGTAAATGCTGCCTCTGTATCTGTTTGACTAGTTCCTAATGGTAGTGTCTTAACTGTCTGTAATAATTACATTTATATAAAAACTCACTGTGGAGCCTTTCTCCTCGGTCTCCACTGAAAAAGTGCCAAATGCTCAACTGGACTAACCTGGTTAACAAATGTAAAATAAATAAAAAAATAAATAAATAAAAATTCACATAGGTTCATAGGTAGGTACTTGGCTATTGGCCCTAGGGCCTATATAAGCCTAGCCAAAAAGGTACCCTGGCTTTCGCCACCCAAGAAAATTATTTTTCTGTGCCCCTGTCAAGTAGAACCACAGAAGTGATCTCTGGGGTGAATTTCCTATTGCCCATCCAATCATCAAATCTTTTCTTGAAGAGTGCTAATGAGGAGCTCTGTTTGACATAGATAGGTAGTCTGTTCTAGTGTATGGGAAGTCTCTGGGACAGGAATCTATCCCTCCAGCATGTTCTGTTTAATGTGGTGACAAGGTTTAGGTCCCTAGAGCATGTAGCTCAGAGGGATTGGGATTTCTTTAAGTGGAGCATGTTCAACAGCTCTGAGTAGGTGATATGCGATGGAGTAAAGCTGGAATTTTTTGAGTCGGTCTGCGTAAGGCATCTGTTTGAGGCCAGTAATCCTCTTTGTGAGGTATTTTTGCAGTCTTTCCAGTTGTTGTAGATGTCTTGTGAGGTACATACCAAAAGGGGTGTTGTACTCTATAATGGGTCTAATGAGTTATGAGGAGAGGGGAACAATGACCTCTATTTTTCTGGATGATAAACCTTTTGTGATGAGGTGTGCCATGTAGAAGGATTTCCTGACAACTGTGGTGATGTGATTATCAAAGGAGAGACTACTGTCCACCTATGTCCCAAGGTCTCTTATCACACTTTCGGTGTTAAGTAGACTACCACCTATGTGGTAGTTTATGGGTACAGAGTTTTTAACAAAGGCGATGACAATGCACTTTTTGGCATTGAGCTTGAGACCATGACTTTGACACCAGGCATCTGTCTCAGTGAGGCTCTTTTGTAGGATGAACACATCATTAGGAGTTTTGATTATGGCTCCTAGTTTGCAGTCATCTGCGAATTTAGTTAGCCAAAGACTTTCTGTGTTAGCCTGTACTTCAGAGAAGTAGATACCAAACAGGAGAGGACCCAGAACTGAACCCTGTGGTACTCCACTTGTCACTGGTCTGAAGTCTGATTTGGAGTCTGCTACTTTCACAGTGTGGGTTCTGTCAGTAAGCCAGTTGGCAACCCATCTTGTGACATAGGGATTTATTTATTTATTTTTATTTATTTTACATTTGTTGACCGGGCTAGTCTAACTGGATATATGTCCATTTTCAGTAGAGGCCCGGGGAGATAAGCTCCAAGGAAACAAACAAATCACATATACAAAAATTAATGTATACAATGAACATTGCAGGTGTAGTACAGAGAATAATCAAAGAGGTCATTCATTCATAACATAGTGCAAAATATACAGATACAATTAGTACAATACAAAATGTAGTTGCAATACATTAAAAGAAAAAGATGGCAGCAGAATTATACAATATATTAGTATACAAGTAGTCATAAAGAAAAAGTAGGAGCAAAATTATACAATATATTAGTAAAAGTAGTCTCCTTAATGAGATTCTGAAGATGTAAGTAATAGTATAGAAGGACAAGGTAAGTTGTCATTAAGAAAAGGAACTTGATTACTGAGGAGGGTAGGTTGAACCAAGTAAGAAGAGCTAGTTGATCAGTCAGGTTTAGTACAGGGGCACAACCAGTGTGTTCTAAGGAAAACTTTCAATTTGATTTTAAAAAGTGATATAGAAGGAAGAGAGGAAAGTTTGTTAGGAAGAAGGTTCCAGGATTTTCCAACACTATTAGAGAAGAGAGAGTCCCCAGCCCTGTTTGATTTACAAATATTTATAAGAAGTTTATGTGATGATCATAAGGTCTTTAGATTGTTGTAGGGGGTCATGAGGGTAGATAGTACAGGGGTATTGGTAGGTTGGTAAAGGGTTTTATGAGCAATGGTCAGTTTGTGGAATTTAAGCTGATTTTGTAATTCAAGCCATCCTTGCTGCTTTAGATTAAAACAGTGGTGTGTTCTGAAAGGGTTACCTGTAGCAAATCTGGCTATGTTATTGTAGGAGTTTTCCATTTTATTAAGGTTGTTTTTGGGTGAGACATAGAGGAGATTAGAAATTAGATGGGTGTGAGCAATAGTTATTCTAGCTGCAGGAGAGAGGAAGGGTTTGATTCTGTAGAGAGAGCCTAGTTTTCTATTGACAGATTTTAGAGTATTGTTAATATGGTGTCGAAGTTAAGGTTGTTATCTATAGTGATACCTAGTAGTTTGGTAGTTGGATCTGGGGATATGAGAGTACCATTATTGGATGTTACTGTGAAGTCTATCGGGGGGACTTACAAGTAGGAGTAAAAAGGAGGAGTTTCGTTTTTTGGGGTTCAGAAGGATACAGCACTGTGTAAACCATTGTTCAACTGTGTTAAGCACATTTTGGGTAAGGGAGTGAAGTTCATCTATAGATGTGGCTGAGCATACAAGTGTGGAATCATCTGTGTATTGTATGCATGTAGCTTGGGAGATTGCTAGGTGAAGGTCATTGATAAATATAGAAAACAGGAGAGGTCCTAATATGGACCCTTGAGGAACACCAGTGTTAATGGGCAGATGGGTAGATAGAATGTTATGCCAAAGTACAGCCTGTTGTCTGTTATCTAAGTAGGACTAGAACCATTTTATAGCTAGTGCATCTAGTGACAGGGATTTGAGGATATTTATAAGTATCTGGTGATTTACCATATTGAATACCTTAGACAGATCTATAAACAGTGCAGAGGAAAGCATATTGAGGTTACGGTTTTTGTTAATACAGTCAGTAAAGAAAAGGAGGGCAGTACTAGTGCTGTGGAAAGGTCTGAAACCACGCTGAGAGTTTGAAAGTAAGTTATTTTGGATTAGGTGGTCTAGCAATTGTCTGTGGATGCATTTTTCCATGATCTTTGCTAAGGGAGAAAGTAGGGCTATGGGATGGTAATTGGAGAGTTCAGTAGAGTTCCCACCCTTGTGAAGGGGGATAATATGAGATGCTTTCCAGATTTTAGGGATGTGTCCTTCACTGATGGTACTATTGATGAGAATGAAAATGGGATAGGCGATGGATTTGGCTGCCTTTGTAGATATTCAGCGGGTAGTTGGTCTGCTGAAGGAGTGCACGGTTTCAGTTTTTGGATAAGGGTAAGAATATATGTTGTTGGGACTGGTTGGAAGAGAAATGGAGGGGATGGGTTAGAGTTAGAGTTGGATATAGTTAAGTTCTGAGTAGATAACTGATTGGCAAGAGTTTGAATGGCCTCAGTGAAAAAGGTATTAAAGGCATTAGCAGTCTGCTTGGGATTCTCCTGGTCTGTGCCTTGTGGGTTTGGTGTGATGGATTGACCTGGGTGTAATAATTGATTAATACTCGCCCAGAACTTTTGTGGTTTATTATGGTGAGTCTGCTGGAATTGTAGGTAGTAGTTTCTTTTGTCAGACAGTATAGCTTTTTTAGTTTCATTTCTCAGCTGTCTGAAGTTTTGTTGGTCTACTGTGTTTTTAGTTAAATGAAATGTATTTCAGTATTTATTTTTGAGATGGATTTTTTGCCTGGTTTCTTTTGAAAGCCATGGGGCAGATTTAGTTCTCATTCTAACAGAGTGGGTTGGTGCATGGTGGTCTAGAAGGGCTAGGAAGTTAGAATTAAAGTAATTAACAGCTTCCTCCAGTGTGAGGTATTTTAAGGGAGACCAGTTACATGCTCTTAGTTCTCTCTGGAGGAGATCAGGGTTGAAGTTTTTCTTGGTTCTAATTTTCCTAGATATGGTTGGATTAAGTCGATTGGATTTAAGCCTGATGATATAGGTTAGTGAGTGGTCACTTACATCATCAGGGAGGGTTCCAGCTTCATATGTCTGGGGATAATTATTTATGAGAATCCAATCTAAGGTACTTTCTTTCTTATTAGGCTTGTTTATCCTGGTAGGGGAGGTAATGGTTTGAGAAAAAACAAAAAGGTTAATATGGCTGGTAGGGTGACTACTGCTACAACACTTCCAATCAATTTTAAAATTACCTAGGATTATGGTTTCTTGGGGTAAATTTTGGGATAACCAACAAAGGATATTTTCTATGGTGGCAATGTTATTACCAGGAGGAAGATAGATACAGATAATATAGATGGATTTGAATGTGTTAAGTCGAAGCTTGGTAATAAGAATTTCAGCATTGGAGTCTTGAGGTTGTTTATAGTCATAGGTAATAATCTGTAACCCAGATTTAAATAGGATAGCTACACCACCACCATTTTTGGTTGCACAGTCAAGTCGCAAAATATTGTAACTGTGTAGGATGACTTAATTGTCTTTAGTTACAGGTTTTAACCAAGTTTCTGTTAAACAAAGAATGTCAAAGGAGTAGACTTCCAAGAGATCATGGAGTTGTGCAACTTTGTTATTAATGCTACGTATGTTGAGGTGAGCTAATAAGAGTGAGTTAGGTGGTTTGGTAAGAGAATGGATAGTAAAGGGGTTGGGGTTAAGAAGTTGAGTAGTAGTAGCAGTTGGTGGGCCTAGGCTTGGGTGAGTGTCTCCATTTTTTAAAGAGAAGAGTAGTGTTTGAAGTCTAGGATTTGGGAATTTACTATATAGAGGTAGAGATGTTCTGGGATTGGGAGAGTCATATCTAATGTGGGTTATCCTATGGTATTTTGTTAGTAGATAGCTGGGTGTAGATGTTATGTTAACATGGTTAGTGAAAATAGGTAGAGAAGGAGAGGTAGATAGCTTATTGAGGTAGAGAAGGTATGGATATAATGGGTTTTCATAGGGGGTTAGCAGGTAAGCTAAAGTCAGAGGTGGTAGAAGTGTAAGTATGAGTAACCTCTGTGAGATGGCTGGGGTGGGTAGCTTATACATCATTAGGAGAGGGTAAGTTGTTAGCTTGCTGTTATAGGCTCAGAGGTATACTAGGAGTGAAAAGGAATAGGTGGAGGGTGTGGTGGGAGAGATAGGGAGTGGTAAGTGAAAGGAGGGAATTGGAGTTAAGTGACCACTGGTGAAGGGTTTGTGATTGGTGGAAGAGTGAAGGGGTGTGGTTAGATGGTATAAGAGTAGGACCCCCTGAGGGGTGGGTGGGATTTGGGGGTAGGGTAGGAGACCGGAGTGAACCCGCAGGGCGAACAGAGTGGGTAGAGACAACTGAAGGAGAAGCTAGAGAAGAAACTATCAGCAATGCTAGTAACTGAAGGAAAGTTAGGCAAGTCAGGAGTGGGAAAGATCAGAGATACAACAGAAGTCTATGAGAAAAAAACAGGTGGGTATAGACAGTTGAAGTAAAGGGTAAGTGGGAAAATAAGAGCAGGTCTAGGACTTAAGAGATGTAGTGTAATTACAGAAGAAATGCAGAGGGATAAGCAGGAGATAAAGGATGGGATAAGGGTGCCACCTAGTGGGCAGATCTAGTATTGTAGGTAAGTATGTAAGGGAGCTAGCTGATTTAGAACCAGGGAAGGAGTGATAGCTAGTAAAGGGGGTTATTATAAAGTAGAAGAGGTTTGTTGGATACAGGGTAGATAGGAGGGGGGTAAAGGCTGCTGGCTGTTAAGGCTCATAGTGTACTTTAGAACCTCTGAAGCAATAGTAGACGGTAGTCAGCTTTACAAGCAGGACTTAGACAACCACATATTTTCTTGCTTCCTTGAGAGAGGTTGCAGGGAAAATAAGGCTGTTAGATGAGACCACAGGTATTTTGATGGGGTCCTTTGTCACCAGGTAGGTAGGTTCTTAGAGACTATATCAGAAACAGTGCAATGGGGAGCAGGGTACTTTAGGGAGAAAGAGAGACAAACGTGGAGGAGAGAAAAAAAAGTGTTTGCACATAGCAGGTAGTTATGACAATGAAACAAACAAAAAAGTTTTACATGAAGACACAATTAATTAAGTAGCTTATATTCATGCCCTTATTTTTGAAAGAAGCTATTGGAATCACTTTTAAGCTAGTAGTACTGTAACATTATAAAGTAGTCTAAACCATCATTTAGGGGAACTCCGAATCAGGTTTACTGAAATTGGGAGCAAGCAAAAACAAAAACATAAGCTTCTAATATTCAAATATAAACTATACCAGCAAAAATAAAAAAAATAACTGGAAAGCTACCTTAAAGAGAAATTACTGTACTACTCTATGCAGGGACAGTGAGTTTGCAGTGTGGAATACAACACTGAAAAAAAGAAAAATAATACTGTCACTAGAGATGCTACACCTGGAGGGCTTTTGGCTGCAATTAGAGCAAATATGGCATCCAGGGGTTTTTAAACCTTTGGTGTGTTGTACCTCAGCAATCACTTGGGGGGGGGGGGGTGGAGGGGAAACCTTCAATTGAAATTTAAGAGACATCCATGTCAGCACTCTCACACAAGGATAGGCACTGCTATCCTTCACTGCTGCTCCATCAGTTGCCCAGGCCACTAATCAAACCTTGGTCGCCTGAGTCATAGTCAGGGCTTTATCCATCTATGCCACAGCTGCATCTTCATAATAGATGCCTTTTGGTACATCAGCATCCAGAGTCCATGTGCCTTGCAGGAGAAGTATTTTCATGTGTTTCCCTATCTGCTTACCTGCCTAACTGTGGCCTAAAATGTCTCATAATGGTTTTGGATGATTCTGTCTTTGCAGATCCTGAAGATCTCCACAGTTTGGTAGAATTCCTCTCAGAGCCTGAATCAGAAAATTGTCTTTATTGGGAATAAGCTGAACATGGTTCAATGTTATTTATTTCCAACCATAGACAGAACCCAGGAGGTTATGGCATGGACTTTCAGTGTAGATTCCAGGAGCACTCATTGAGTGGAATAGTTGCAACTTGTTCACAGGGTTTACTTAAAAATATCACCATTGTAAGTATGTGAGCTACAGCCACTTGGTAAATGGTTTACACTTTCTTTTATTGCTTGGACTGTGATTCCAGGAATTAGACCTAGTTTGGAATGTCAGTGTTTCAGGTAAAAAAATTTTGAGATCTTGCATTTAAGCTTTTCTCCAAATCAAGATTCCCATGATATTTCATTTTCATTGCTTGCAGTTCTTCACAACAGTCAACATTCTTCAGAAGGCTTCCCAAGCCAGATATGGTAGATTTGTACGCACCATATCAGTCATTCTATAAGGAGAACTTCTTCAGTGAATGATTATTGCCATATTGACAATCCCACCCCTCTGATTAGTCAACCTCTCCATCCTGCAGCCTCTCATGGATTTTCTTGTAAGCTGAGCAAGCATATAACTGATTCTTTAATTCTCTATATGTATGTTGTTACTTGCTTTGCAGAGTTATGCTTGCTGAATATGTGGTGGTTTAGTAGAAGGAGTACAAGCACGTGATGCACTCTCTTAAACTTGTGTGACAGTATGCATGCAGCCTCAGGAGGCATACAACAAGGGCTTGATGCACTCTTTTAGACTTGTGTGAGAGCATGCATGCAGCCTCAGGAGGCATGCAACAAGGGCTTGATGCACTCTCTTAGACTTGTGTGAGAGCATGCATACAGTCTCAGGAGGCATACATTCTCCTGGGCATGAGGATGAAAGAAAAAAATCTGTTGAGTTGTGAAGAGTAGAAGTGAACTTCCCAGATGTTACCTATTATGGAAGGCTTCCTCACAGATAAGAAGATATGCTGAATGCATATTCATTGCTTCCCATTGCTACTTTAAAAAATAAATGTCCTGCTTTTTAGCTACAGTAAGGGATCCAAGTTTTATGTACTAAATAATTTGACTATGAGCTGCCGGAGACAACATTCCTTCCTTAAGACAACTTAAACAAGAGAAACTGAGAACCTGGTCCCATGGTACAGAGACTGACAGCACACAAGATGACCTGTGCTTGACTATCAATACAGGCACTGCAGATACCTGGCAAGGAAGGATGGGATTAAGGGTCCAATGCAGATTAGCTAATGGCATTGATGACATCTGCAGTTATGCAAGTGTATCACCTGTAGCAAGGAGTAGGTGCACCACCTAGCCAGATGGTTGCACCTGTAAGGTAATGAGCAAATTCATCCTAATTGCATTTATAGCAGAGTAAGCAAGAGGCTGAAAGAGTGGAGACATTCTGCAGGTCTAGCCTATTCCTTAACACTGAATTCTTGCCTCAACCAGGGAAAGAATGAGCTGGCTACTCTCATTCCAATGCTGGATTTGGGTGTAGGAAGGGAGGCCATTAGGCTCTGAGGCCCTAAAGATCTAAATTATAGAAAAGTCTCAGGTGCTGAGACTTTCCTTTCATTTAGATAGATCTTTAGGGATAGAAATTCATATCTAGAAGCAACTGCTTGAGAGATGTTTCCAATGACATGGCATTACCTTGTGCCCCTGGACCACTGGTGGAGAAAAAATATCCTGCCTGCATCTCCTAAAAGCACAGAAAGCATTTAAAACTTGGATGAAGCTTGTATTTCAGACTTTACAATTTCTACAGTACTGGAGTTTGCATGAAACATATGTTTGATTGGGCATACTGATTGAATAAAGTGATGGTTTTAAAGGAAACCAGACTATACAACAGAAAATGTGTAAACATGTAGGGCTTCTGCAATCCTGTCACTAAAGCATAGAAAATAAAAACTGAAACAGTGTTCTTGAGTAAATACCATGATATGAACACAGGCAAAGAGCAAGTGTCTACCTGGTACAACAGCAAACATTCCTGCCCCTGCATGCTGAAATCAGCTACCCACTGAAATTAGAAATGACCTAAACCAGCTAAGGTTACAAGCAACCTGAAGAAACATATGATTTTCTTTATTTGTACTAGTTTTTTTTTTTTTTTTAATTTCTCCAAATCTTTTGAGTTTCTAATACCTTGTCAGACAGATAAAGTTCATGAAATTAGTATTATTTCAATCTTTGGTGTCAGCCAAAAATGCTCTTCATAGCACTCGCAATGTGCCCAGTAATGACTCCTTCTGCAATTCATATGGGATTACATAGATTGGTAACATATCTAAATACGATTTTAGATTTTTTTTTATAAGACCCATTGCTCCAACTACTATTGGAACTGTCTGGGTATCTTTCTTCCACATTGCTCTCATTTCTGCCTGCAGATCCTGATATTTTATTACTTTGTGTCTCTCTGTACACAAGACACTGTAGTCACTAGGTGTAGCAATTTCAATGACCAATGCTAGTTTTGTCTCTTTTCTTGGACCACTATATCCAGATTTCTAGCATCTATATCCAGATTTCTAGCATCTATCTTTTGAACTGTTGGTAATGGGTGGTCCCATGTGATATAAACTTCATCATTTCGTATGATGCTTTGTGGCTCATATTTCCAGTGTTATTTGTACTACATTATAATCTTGCATATGTTGTTAAAAATATGTTGTTGTATGTTTATAATTTCTAATTCATAGTGTGCTATTGCAGATATGTGCTTTTAGCCTAGGTTATGAATAAATAAGGGTCTCTGAATCAACCCACTTACTCAGGTAATTAATAACTAAAATATTCTGAATGAACAGCTTACACAGTTGTCACAGAACTTTGGGCACCAAGATGGTCAAAAAAGCTTCTCACTGATGAGCACATGGGTATCTTTGCAGGATCCCACCTAGAACAAAAAACACTTCTGGACTCAGAAGAATCCAAATCAAAGCTCCAACATGAATAAAACACAAAAGGAAGCAGCCAAACTGGATTTTAACTCTTCTTTACTGTAATTCTGGTACCTCGGCCTTCCCTCCACCTAACAAGCACTTCGAGCACAGAAACAGATCCAGCAAGTCATTGATGGTGGCACATCACACAACACTACTAAACCTGGCAGATAAATGAACAAATCAAAACTAAGTTGTCATAAATGAAAAGTTATATATGTACTGATAATTAAAAACGTTTCACCATATGGATCAAGACCAATAAGGACAGCATACCTTCAGATTTAACTATTAAGTTATTTTTGGCTTATGTTATACCCTCCCCCGGCTCCTCAGACAGTTCCAGTGACTACCATGTAAAGTATTAAAATCTGTATGTCTTTCTTGTTGTAGGTGAAGTGTTAATTCTGAGACATCAAAAAAAGCTGTCCAACACAGTGAAACCTGAACCTGGTCTCAGATGCTTGCTTTTGAGCCTAAGATTAAGTCCAAAGGGGGATCTAGGACAGAATCAGACTTAATGTGCATACTATGAATGCAATGATAGCAAACTAGGTGAATTACATATTATTTTTATTACATGGCTTATTAGTTTGCATTGTATTCAAGTGCAGATACTTAGCTTACTTCAAAGCAAGATGGGACTGCAGATTGCAAATGATAGGTGGGATTAACTGGAATGTGATGGGGCTACATCAGGACAGGATCAGCTTTAAACATGGTTACAGAATTACATGCATAACTATCATACACCACCACTACTGGGTGTCCTGGGACAAACTGAGCAGCAAGGAATCAAACCACTGGTGCATTGTATAAATTAATACAGTATACATTTGGGCAAATTATTTCCTCCACCTTCCAAAGAAAAAAGTTCAGTGCTTCCCAGAGATGTCACCAAGCAGCCCCTTCTGCAGCCCCTTGCTGACAAAATTTAATCGCTAATTTTCACCTAAACTGCCCTCACCCACTGGCTATGTTCTTACATTTCTCATCTTTGTTTGCAGTCCTTACCGGGTTAGTGGGTATCAGCATAGTGAGCTGATTCCATTCTACTTCTGGTCTCTGTGGCTGCTGCTCTCTCACAGTGTAATAGCAATTACACTCCTAAAGCTAAAGTTAGAGTAACACTCAATTAAATGTACTGATGGTCTCATTCTGTAAAGTATACTGCTGGAAGATGGGATTTCCCTCCAATGTACCTTCTGATCATCATTCCCTATGGATCTATGGCAGCTAAAGTCCTTGAGATTTGGACCTTCTTGTCGTAGTGACCTCAAAAAACATTTTAGGAGGTTCCACATTTTAGATCAAATGGAGGCATTAACATTATTATCTTCCACATACTCTGCCTGACCAGCTGTCTGATTTCATGGATATCAGGCTTTGTTTCTCTATACTCTGAATGCTTATGGCATGCATACCTAAAAGTCTGTGTATCTGCCATTTTTATAGTAAGTTCAATAAACTGCTAGGGATGCAACTGATCTGATGTATCTCTTAAATGAGTTGAGGCTATACATAGGAGGTTACTAAGCTAATGACCCTGGGGCCCTTACAAGCCTAGCCAAGAGTTTATCCTCAAAAAGAAACCTCAGTCAGCACTTGTCACCCCTGTCAGTGAGGGACACAGGTGGAATCCCTGGGACAAATTTGTGGTTTCCCATCTACTCATCAAGGTTGTGTTTGAAGAGTGTCAGCGAGGTGCTCTGTTTGACATGTATGGGGGTCTATTCCAGAGATGGGGCAGCCCCTGGGAGACAAACCCGTCTCTCCAGTAGGTCTTGTTGATGTTGCATATTAGATTTAGGCCTTTTGAGCGGATAACGCATGAGCAGTTAGACTTGTGTATATGGAACATCTCTAATAGGGTATGGTCTGAGATTGCCAGCTTATGTAGAGTAAAAGTAACTGAAATTTCAGTAAAAAAATAAAAAAAAAACTGTAATAAATATCTAGTCCTTAGAAAATACCAAGGCACCACAAAAAATTCACTAAAACAAACTGAAAGCTTAAGTGAATAGTTAAGTATTTGTCTTGTCACAAAATAAAATGAAGTTTCAAAGAAATAGCTAGTAAGGTGTACTAGTAGAATGGAATGAGATCAGAATGCAGCCAAACACCCTCTAGAAGAAGCCACTGAGTCTATTAAGCTGTTTAGTAAAACTCTAGAAAACAAAAAACTTGAAGAACTAAGGTAAACAAAACTGCAATAAAGACATGAAGAACCAACAGTTAATTAACATTTTAGGGTCAGAATCAGAAATAAAAGATGGACATTCCAGTCTTAAAAATTGTGACAAAATGTGAACTGATAATAGATATTTAGTAGAATTAAAAGAAAATGTAGCAGAATGCTACACATTTTACAGAAACTGACAAGACAACAAAAAATAAAGAGACAATCACAAAAAGTCTTAAATAAGGTCATCGTACTGAATCAAGTTATTTGAAAGAATATACATAGCATTTCAGTATGGCTGTAAATATAGAAATAACAGAACATTGCATGTATTTTATAAACAATTAGAACTATAAAACTCAAATGATTGGAATTATTGACTGCCTGTAATCCTCACTGATTTATCAGTAAATCAAACATTTTACAAGGAAATGGAAAAATATGAAGCAAAAATCAGAGATGTTCTAAAAACTGGTGACAGTTGGAAGGCAAAGCTTTACCCTTTTCATGAGCACAGGTACACATTCACAATCACACACAGACACACACACACACTGATACCTTTGCATGCACACTTGCATAATAGCTCATTTGGACACACTCACATTTGCATACACACACACACACACACACACACACACACACACACACACACACACACACACACATACACACACACACACTCAAATGTACTGCACCGTTACTTATAATATATGTTACTGCAGTATCTTCAGCACTGTGCCGTACCATTTTCTTTGTTTATAGAAGATTGTTCTAGTTCAGGCTTGCCTGGAACTGATCTGTTTAGACTTTGATAAGCTCCTAGACACCTGTCTCTGTTTCTCCATATAAGTCAATAAAGGAGAAGACATCAGAGACAAGAGGAGCAGTCTCTGACTGAAAAGTCAGAATCAACTTCATTTTTGTAACATCGATGTTTATAGGGACCTCTTCTAGCATGGCTCCAGGCAGCTGCCTAGAAAGCCTTTTGCTGGATCTGATCCTGCAGGGCAAGGAAAAAACAATACTAAGACACTCAGTTTAGTTTCAAGCTTCTTAGGTTATAACTGTACTGCAGTGAAAACAGTTATGTTTAAATACAATGGAAAGAGTAATTTACTCTGCTTTGTGTAACTGGTTCACGTACACCTCTGTCCATTATAGATTACTATTACTCTTTTGCAGCATGAGTTAAGGACATCTCTGTTTCTGCCAACATTCTCCACAAAATATGGCATTTGTGATAACACCGGACAAAGAAGTATCTCAAAAATAGTTCTTTTACATAGCTCATGTTGGTTTACCAAAAGTTATCAAGTATATGTTGAAAAAAAATTTAGTTTCACAAACAGAAAATTAGTATCACTAATAGAATAAGATGATGTACAGATTTCGCTGCCATTCAAGCAAAAAATCCAAATGTAAGCACAATCTCTGTTTCATTTAAAACAAACTTATTTCAAGACCCAAATGAATCAGGTTCACACCCAGAATATCCTACTTCAGTCTCATGATGACACAGTCTTTGTAGAAATTTTCATTCCTGACAATTGGAAACATTCTTTCTTCCTTCCTGGGAATCCCAGTCAAACATCTGACTAAGATACAACAGCTTCCACTCATACTCTAGTATAGGGCAGTGAACATCTCCCATGACGCACTAGGGCGGCCTTTCTCAAAGTGCGGTCTGCGGCCCACTGGTGGGTCATGGAGATTTCCTGGTGGGCCTCGAGAGTTAATAATAAATACATTTCTGATGTGATCTGGCCTCTTCACTGTCCGATTTCTTTCCAAAATAAAGGGCTTTGTCGTGTGAATGGATGTGTTGCTTACATGAGTCCCTCCTTTTTGAAGCTGATTAGTTAATCTCAGGTTGTAACTGCAAGCTGTGATGATCAATCAGCACAGATTCAGCAGCGTGGCAAAAACTGAAGGAGAAATCCTAAAAAAAAAAAAAAAAAAAAAAAAAAAAAATTCTGTCTGTGCACAGAAAGTCTGTAGTTGTGTGTGTGTTCGTGTTGCTGCTTATATACAGCTGGGTGGCAATTTTTAATAAACAAGCTTTTTTTTGTTAAGCAAATGTTTTGTTTTGGTGCTTGTGCATACTTCACCATTTTACTGAAGGGGTCGCTTGGGTGAATGTTTCATTGAATGTTTCATTTTGGTGCTTGTACATACGTTAATGAAGGGGTCGCTTGGGTAAATGTTTCATTGAATGTTTCATTTTGGTGCTTGTACATACATTAATGAAGGGGTCGCTTGGGTAAATGTTTCATTGAATGTTTCATTTTGGTGCTTGTACATATGTTAATGAAGGGGTCGCTTGGATAAATGTTTCATTTTGGTGTTTCTGCATACCTCAAAATTTCACTGGAGTCGCTTGGATAAATGTTGCATTTTGGTGGTTGTATATTCATTACTTGAAGGGGGCACTTGGGCAAATGCTTCATTTTGGTGCTTGTATGTGTTACTGAAGGGGTCACTTGGGCAAATGTTTCATTTTGGTGCTTCTGCATACCTCAACATTTTACTGAATGGGTCACTTGGGTGAATACTGCTGCATTTTGGTGCTTGTGTGTACTGTACCTGCACATTTTACTGAAGGGATCTCTTTGGGAAATGTTTCATTTTGTTGGTTGTGCATACCTCAACATTTTACTTAAGGGGTTGCTTGGGCAAATGTTTCATGTTTGTGCTTGTGCACACCTCAACATTTCACTGAAGTGGTTGCTTGGGTGAATGTTTCATTTTGTTGCTTGTACATATGTTACTGAAGGGGTCACTTGGGCAAATGTTTCATTTTGGTGTTTCTGCTTACCTCAACATTTCACTGAAGGGGTCACATGGGTGAATGTTGCATTTTGGTGCTTGTACATTCATTACTTGAAGGGGTCACTTGGGGAAATGTTGCATGTTGTTGCTTGGTCATGCATTACTGAAGGGGTCACTTGGTAAAATTTCATGTTTGTGTTTGTGCATACCTCAACATTTCACTGAAGGGGCTGCTTGGGTGAATGTTTCATTTTGTTGCTTGTACATATGTTACTGAAGGGGTCACTTGGGCAAATGTTTCATTTTGGTGTTTGTGCATACTGTGCCTGTACATTTTACTAAAAGGGTCTCTTTTGGGAAATGTTTCATTTTGGTGCTTGTGCATACCTGGACATGCTGGCATGAGTTTGGTATGGAAGCACTGAAATTGTACTTGGGAGATACTTCCCTTGCAAATTATATTATAGAATTAGTTCATTTCAGATTAAATCACAACTACTTTGAGTTTGATGCGGTTCTATACCATCAAATACAATTCATGGGTATGTTTGAGTCTGAATATATTTATAAATGTGAATTTTTTCAAAAGTTTGTTATAAGATATTACAGATTTATTGATGATTTACTTTTTCTTTGTCAAGGGGGAATGAAACAAGTGCCACATTTTATAGGAAACGTACATAAAAATAGATTTGGCATAAAATTTGATGGTTTACAATATGGAAATAATGTGGCTTCTTTGGACATTTTATTACAAGGAAAGTTAAACGGACATATTGAGACAAGTATTAATAGTAAATGTAATGAAGTGAATCAGTTTTTAAGAGGTAATAGTTGTCATCCTCCACATACTGTTAGAGCAATTCCTTATGGAGAACTTTTATGTATTTCTCATTTATGCAATAATTTAGAAGTAATGAATAATGAATTAATGGTCACTGCAGATATGTTCCTTGATAGAGGTTATGATAGAACTATAGTAATAGAAGCTCTTGAAAGAATTAGAGTTAAAACTAATAATACGAATGTAATAAAGGGCGTGAATGTGAAAAGAACCATTAATATTGTAAAAACAAGAACAACAGAGTTTTTGCAGTCACTACTTATAATATCCTAAGTCCCGAAATAGAAAAAAATCATATCATATTATTGGGACTTTTGTTGAAATATAAGGACTTACAAAAGATAATAGGTAAAACACCTATGTTTTCTTATAAGAGAGGGTGCAATATTTGAGCTATTGTAGTTCACAGTAAATTTGAACAACCTAGAAATAATTTAATACATCAGTTTATGTGAGGGTACTTTTCCTTGTACCAAATGTATAAGTTGCAGGTATATAGTTAAGACATTTGATAGGATTAATGGTGTGTTATTTAGACATATTGGGAAATACTGTTGTCAAATAGAGTGCGTAGTCTATCTAATAAGATGTGGTTGTGATTTATTTTATGTGGGTGAGAATAAAGGGGCATTCAAGTCTCCACTACAAGAACATGTTAGACGTATTAAATTCTGTAGAACTAATAGCCCTTTAGCCCAGCATTTTAAAGATTTCCATGACAGTAACCCAGAAAGCTTGAAGGCAACCATTTTAGAAAAACTTGAAGATGAACAAGGAAACTGTGATATGAAAAGAAAATTGCTTTCTAAAGCTTTGCTCATTTTGCAGTACTCCACGCTGACCCCTAGTGGGTTGAATACTGAGTGTTGCTGGAAATATATTTTTTAGATTATTTATTTGTTTGATTGTTTTAATTATATAATTGATGAATAGAGAGGGCTTTTTCATGTATATAAAGGAAGTGGTTTTCATTGTATTTTACTCATGGAAGGCTTCTTGAAAGCCGAGGCGCTAGAGATTGTGTTTTCTTTTTATTAAAGTTGGTGACCTGGTTTTACTTGTGGTTTATTTTATTTTATAGCAATTTTATTTGTTGTTAAATAGTAATGAAGATGTTGCTTGAGGAAATAATTCATTTGTGTATTAGACAAGTGCTTGTGCATACATGGTCAGACTGCTGAAGTGACAACTGGGCAAAATAAATTGTGCTATTTTAGTGCTTGTGTATACACAATGCAAACTAATGAAGGGCTTACTGGGGAAAATAATTCATCAGTGTGTCAGGACTGAGAGTTTATGTGTGTCAGTACTCACTGTAAGTCTATTAATTAAAATCTGGTTTCTTACATTTTACTTATTTAACTACCACTATTACGTTTAAATAAACTTTTTCTTAGGAATAATATTATGGAATGCTGGATTAAAACATTTACTTTGGTGCGGCATTTGTAGGCTTTCCTCTGGTGTTGAAGTATGACCTATCCTTAAATGTGATTTATGGGCCACTGAGTTATATGCTTTGTCCAAGTGGGCTATGATCAGAAAAGTTTGAGAAACACTGCTCTAGGGACTCTACCATGGAGTAGAAAAGCTTTCATTTTGTACAAAAACAAATTACATAATTGGTCTCATAATAACCAATTAAACAAATATAAAGGAATCTGTCCTCTAGTTAATGCATGACAGTTCTGAACTGTTCCTAAACAAACAATATTATTTACCTAATATTTATACCTCTTGTGCATAGCATTAGGGCTGTTTCTCAGGCTGTAAATAGCACAAATAAAATGTTTTCATAACATGTTTACCACATGTGCACTGAACCTGGACTAAAATATGTAATGAATTCTGAACCGAACACCATTTGTATATCCAAACCTGCAAGAAGTCCTGTCTATATCTATTAAGTAGACATGACTGATCTACAAAATAGTATAACCCTGCCCCTGAAATTATGTTTTATTTTCATTTAAACTATCTTCAGAAGTAACATCCAGGCAGTCCCATCTTCTATAGATTCTATAAAAAGATTGTGGTTACCATGTGTCTAACATGCAGGCTATTAGCTTCTAAAAACATGGCGTCCTGTTTAACTCTGAATCTCCAGTAGTTATATTGTTTGTAAGATGTAAATGTGACTAACTAATCCCAGCAGTATGATGAACCCTGCAGAGTACTAACCTCCATGCATTGGGAGTTTAGGTACTGAACAATCTGCATGGCCCTCACACCTGATCCATCTTAAATTATAACACCATCACCAGTAATATAGTGATGTAAAAAAATCTTTGCTGGTAACGTCTTCTGTTCTGAATAAATAAACTCTGCAAAAAAGGTGCAGGTACTTGTTAGGAGGGAGATTATGTAGCCCGTGACATTTTATTTTCTCCCAGCATCCCCCATTGAACAGAAGCCAGAGTTTGATGAAGACAAGCTCATTAGCATAATTAACATTCTGAAAAGGCTTCGTGAAATGAAAATCCATTATCTAGAATGTCAGAAACCATATGACGTCAGTACTTGTGAAAGACTGGCAAAGAATCTTTGACTATCCTTACTCAGTCAGAAAAAAAGAATGCAGACAAACAAACAAAGGTTAAAATAAATCTGGTCAGGTCATGGATACTGTAAGATTAACTCCTTAGCTACTGTTGTCTTACTTGACGTTGCATTGAAAAAGGGTCAGCTTTACAATGTTCCCACTACCCCTTTAAAGGTTTCACAGACTCAGCAGTCTTCCATAACCTTAGGACCCTTACATTAGACCACTGTTGCATTGTTTTATACCCATGTACTTACTGTTCTTCTCTTCAAACTCTAAAACTTAATGTTATATTATTTTATGTGTGCTCTTGTGTTTATATGTGTGGATGTGCACGTGTGAAAATAATATATTACAAAGACATGCATCTGGAGCATTTCTTCCCGGGCCGTTGCTGAAAATTGGCTTCATTCCAAGTTGGACTTTCCCGGTTAATAAATGATAAATAAAAATAAAATAAGTAAATATATGTATGAGTATGCATATATCTATATGCACAAGTGCATTCAAGTGTATGGATGAGTGGCAGATACATTATAAAGTGCACAACTGAGGAAAGATTACACTCTGCAAAGTTACAAAGGGTAGCAGTCTATCAAAGATGCAATAACACATTGACATAACCTATAGCTTCCAAAACATGCAGAGAAAATAGGGCTCTTGTATAAAAATGATAAACATGTTGCAGTGACCTTTACTGAATGAACATGTAAGTTTCAAATTTAAATATATAACTGTCCAACCAATCTTCAAAAGATACTGGTCTGGTGAAAGGTTCACTAATTGTATTTGCTTTTTTAGTTGTTCAGACATATATACAAAATATTCAGAGTAGGTTCCAACCGTGCCAATTCAAATCTTCACCTCTTGATCACTGCAATAGTATTCCTCAAGCAATCTTTTGAAAATCAAACTATTGTTCAATTACATCTGCGGTGGTGCAGCAGTAGAGTTGCTGGCTCACAGCAAGAGGTTCTCTTATTCAGTTCTCGGCTGGAGTGCAGGGAGTGCTTTCTGTGTGGAGTCTGCATGTCCGCCCCATGGTTGGGTGGGCATTCGAAAGACATGCGTAAGTGGGCGTACCTTTGTTGAAGGTTGAACATCAAGCTGGCACCTCGGCGTTCATGAAAATCTACTGCCAATCATTAGCAGACCAGAGGTCCGCTGTGGCGACCCCTAACCGGGAAAAGCTGAAAGACAAACAACAACATTCAAATATAAACAGAGTCTGTTTTAAGGAGTGACATTACAGCTAAGAAAAATATTTCCTGTATAGAAATAATTCACATTTTTCCCACTCCTTTGATTAGTATCAGGATACATTAACTCTGCTAATTTATTTATTATCATTGACTGCAGTTATTTATTTCTTAACAAGTTAAGAGTTGCAGCATGCAATTTCACTGACCTAGGAGCCCTGGCTTGCTTTGATTCACTTAAAGTCACACAGACTACAAAGTACATATTGTGAGACTCCAGTCTAGCTATGTAGGATTCTGTTCATTAGCAGCTTGTTAATAAAACCATTACCCTTTTAATCAGTTTTATGTTAGAATCAGTTTCAGAAAATAGAGGACTATTAGGTCCCAGACAACAGAGAGTAAAAGAGCAGCGGGAGAAATTTAGAGTCCTTCATAATATGTATGAAAAAATTTTTTTTCTAAGCTTGTTTCCTGCCTTTCTTGTGGGTAGTCTAGTCTGGATACAGATTTGCTGTGTCCAGGACTGTTTGTGGGCTTGTGTTGGAGGGAAGCCTTCTAGCTTAATTTTGTTTTTCAGAACTAGCCAGGTTTTTAGTTTCAGCACTCGTCTGTTTCTTTGAGCTCAGCACTTGTTCAGAACTCGTTGTAAGCACTAAATATGCTACAAATTACTACAGCACTCAACTTTCCTCACTTGTCTAGAGGAAAACAGTTTCTAGTACTTAACAAATAAGCACCTATCCCAGCATGTCTAAGGGTCAGATCCTGGTGTTTTGTCCTGTCTACCTGATGAATCTGGGCATCTTGGGGCAATGCAGCAATTGCCTCATGTACACAGACAACCCTCTCTTCCTACCACCCAACACTACGACCTGTGAGAGATGCACTTATATAGCCAAACTGGAAGCAAAGCTCTCTTCACCAAAGACTGGCGTAGACAGTCAGGAGAAGGTAAACACTTGCACCACACCACACTCAGCACATAGTCCCTCAAAACCTACACCACCAAAACACACACACAGAAACACAAAACACACACCTACATTCACGGAGGCTCTCAGTAAAAACCTGCCCAAGCAACGGGGACCTCCAAAGCAGAAATGCAAGCAACCTCCACCCCTCAACACAAACCAAATGACACATAGCCCACATACTCAGTGTACCACTCAACTACAATCCATAAGGCATAACATACCCAGCACTCTAGTCATAGGTGACTCTATAGTCAAGCACACTGATGTTCCACTCACCAGGCTAAACAAGGAGAAAGTTACTTTCAGCTGCCTGTTGGGTGCCAGTATCCACCACATAATGCACGCACTCAGGTCACTCTACAAGAAGAACAAATATGACTCTGTCATTGTCATTGTCCATGTTGGTGTGAATGACCTGAGACGTACCTCCCTGGACTACATGAAAAGAGACATGGCTTAGCTCTCCGATCTTGTATCCCAGGCAGGCATGACCCTGCTATCACCCAGAATGATACCACAGTACAAGGACAAAATGATTGACTTCAACAATTGGCTAAGCTTCTGGTGTCATTCTAAGGGGATCCAGTACATGTCCGTCTGGGATGACATGATCGACAAACCATGATTCCTTGCCAGAGATGGCCTGCACCTGTCATCCCTGGGATTCTGGATACTGGCTAAGCCTCTAGCCACCCCTATCATGCCTATTTTAGGCAAGGTTCAAATGACAAATTCCCCACCATAACAGGTACAAGCAAGCAGAATCTGAGGATATTGCTACTCAATGCTAGAAGTCTAAACCTCAAAATGCACTCACTCGAGACACTCCTTAAAATGAAGAACATCGACATCTGTGCACTGACAGAGACTTTGTTTAAGGCTCCAGAGAGTACCCCTGCATTACCAGGCTATAATTCATACCACACCATTCAGCCACCTAACCTGGAGCGAAACACTAAAGGTGGAATCTTGTCCATATTCATTAAGGATATCCACACCTCCAGGCTAGTTGCTCAGCATAATGCATTCGAGATTATCCAAGTGCAACTAAATCCAAATTATAGCTTGCACAGATACCCCACCATGCTCCAGGATTCCCACTCCTCATTTCTTGATACAGTGGAAAATATTAGGGTACAACCTAACACCCTAATAATGAAGAAAAACCTCCGGTAAACTACCATGACAAAAATCCAATGAGGACAGCAAATAAGACAACAAAATTTATTGTGCTAAAACAAAAGTGAAAATAAGGAATAAAATGTCTAAAATCCTTGCAAAGTAGTCCTTACAAATTGGATAAGCGCTTTCAGCTTCTAGCCTTCTTCAGATCGTAAAATTTATGGACTAGTACTTACAGTTTTATAAAAGCAATAGCCAATGAAAATCATGACAGCAGAGAATAATTTGCAGCATAACCAATCTAAATTCTATATAAGTTCACTAGTTCACATTTTTCATTGGTTTTAATTTATCCAGTCATCTTCTCGGAAAGGCTGTTTGTAACCAAAGACATGAATTCAGGATGATTCTGTATCTGAAAAGTCTGGCGCCAAAATTATGTTAAACAGTGGTTTTATTCCTTTCATGCATTAGCTACAAGAGCCTATTGCACTTATCGGAATGCCCATCTAATTGCCATAGCCTCCAACTATTCAATAACCATGTGGCAGGTTTTACGATAAAAATTTTATGATCTGAAGAAAATTTTACGATCTGAAGAAGGCTAGAAGCCGAAAGGGCTTATCCAATTTGTAAGGACTACTTTGCAAAGATTTTAGACATTTTATTCTTTATTTTCACTTTTGTCTTAGCACAATAAATTTCATTGTCTTATTTGCTGTCCGCATTGGATTTTTGTCATGGTGGTTTACCGGAGGTTTTTCTTCGTTGTTCCTCACTTCTTATTGGTAAACCTTCAACAGTGTGAGAAGAGTTTTTTCCTTGATTCATCGTTGATCTTGCATCTCACACTGTCCATGGCTGATGTTCAATTAAGTATTAAAGAAAAGATAAAAACCTATACTATGCCTGGTTTGTCAGGTGGGTCATTGAATCTTCTGCTTGGAATTAATTTAAACAAAAAGCTATATCTCTTACAATAATACCTACTGATGACTCCAGCTTTCATAACATCTTACGAGATGTTGAAAATACTGTCTTCCATCTAAAAAGGCTACAATGGCAATGATTTCATTTGGAAGCCTGCCTACATCACAAAATAGTTCCCAGAGGGATGCAAATTAAATGTCTGCCCTCATATGGTAATACCTACCCTGAACTATTGGCCAAATGGCAAGCAATTAATCTCGAGACAAGTCAGAGATACATGAAATTAATAATTGAGTTTTTTAAACCTGAAGAAGATAAAAACTCAGCCATTACCTCTAAGAAACAAGAAGAGCTTGAATGCTTTGAACTAAAAGAAGAACAGATAAATGATCTTGAACAACTACAGATCAATCTTAATATTTATGACAATAAACTGAAACAACAAAAAAATCAAAAAATTAGCTCATGACCACTGAGATTTTGCAAATGGTAACATCTTTGAGTGGCCTAGAGAAGAAAATAACAACAGAAGAAGATATCTCATATCTCACAAAATCAGTGTGCCTCACAACCACAGCCGTTAAGGCCAAACAACACACCAAATACACTTGTTATAGGGGACTCTATTGTCCGGCACACTGACATCCCGCTCACCAGACTGAACAAGGAGAAGGTCACTGTAAGCTGCCTGTCGGGTGCCAGGATCCACCACATAACGCAAGCACTCAGGTCACTCCAAAGCAAGTACAAGTATGACTCCATCATTGTCCATGCTGGTGTGAATGACCTGAGACGTACCTCCCTGGACTACATGAAAAGAGACATAGAGGAGCTCTCTGACCATGTAGCCCAGGCTGGTATGACCCTGACCTTGAGTAGCATCTTGCCCTCACCAAAAATGATGCCACAGTATAAAGACAAAATGATCAGTTTCAACAATTGGCTAAAGTATTGGTGTCATTCAAAGGGGATCCAGTGTCTGTCAGCCTGGGATGACATGCTCGACAAGCCACATTGCTTTGCTAGGGACGGCTTGCACCTGTCACCCTTAGGCTTTCGTATACTGGCCAAGGCTCTTGCCACCCCCATAGTGCCTTTTTTAGGCAAGGCTCAAAGGACAAACCCACCTCCATAGACAACTCAAGGATAAAAAAACTATAGGTAATGCTACTCAATGCCAGAAGTCTAAACCTCAAGATGCACGCACTCAAGGCTCTCCTCAGTATGGAGAAAATCGATGTCTGTGCAGTAACAGAAACCTGGTTCAAGGCTCCTGAGAGCACCCCAGCACTACCAGGTTATAACTCATACCATGCATTTCGGCCCCAAAACTCGGACCGAAGCACAAAAGGAGGTGGAGTATCTATATTCATCAAAGATACCTACACCTCCAGGTTAGTGGCACTGCATAAAGCATCGGAAACCATCCATGTGCAACTAACAGCAGGCAAAACTGCCTTTCAGTTTGTATCCTGCTACAGAACACCTTCCCTATTACAGGAACCCCACTTGGCATTCCTGAGAACACTGGTGATTATGAAGGTCTCTCCAAACACTATGTTATTGGGTGACTTCAACTACCCAAACATTGACTGGGAAAACTACTCAAGCCCAAACACCCTCACCCAATGGTTCCTTGAATTTATAAACCCTAACACAATGGAACAACTGGTCACCACTCTCACAAGAGGGAACAACATATTGGACCTGGTCATCACCAGCATGGGGACTCTATGTTGCACACCAGAGGTAAACCCCTCATTGGTAAGATCAGACCATAAACAAATTTCCCTGGACATCCATATCCCATCCCCACCCCCAGCCAAGGAAATCACTGTAAAGAATTTCTCAAAAGCCAACTTTGCACTTCTCAAGACTGAGGTGGAATCCTTCAAAGCCCCTGGGCCAGAGGATAACACAGCCCAATCCGCAGAATCTTTTACAAATGCATTCTATGAGCACCTGCAGGAATGCATGGATCGTGCTATCCCAAATAAAATCAAAACTCACTCCTCCAAAAACAGGAGACCGGTCTGGTGGACCCCGGCCATAAATAAGCTATACAACAGAAGGAGGAAGCTACTACATGACAGAGCAAAATCCCAAAAAAGGAAGGCATCTCTGATCAGTATTAGCAAGAAACTTCGATCCCTCATAAAATCATCAAAAGCCAGTTTCGAAAGAAAAATTGCCCTAGACACTAAAGATAATCACAAGGCCTTCTTTAGTTATGTCAGGAACATGGGTGGAAACTCCCAGATATGCTCTGAATTGTTGTATAACGGTACAAAATATACCAAACCTACAGACATAGCCAACATCCTGGCAGACAGATTCAGCGCAAACTTCTCCCCCCCCCTTCCCCCCCAAAGGAGCAAATGCCTATCCCAACTGAATGTAACCTCCCTGACATCACAGATGCACAGGTGAATGCTGCCCTCTCCAAAGCAAAAAACACAGCATCTATGGGACCGGACGGTGTCCCAGGCTGTGTCTTACATGAGCTCCAAAAGAACTGAACCCTCACATTAAGTCACTGTTCAAACTTAGCCTTACTACAGGATATGTACCCAAAGAATGGCGTACAGCTACAGTGGTCCCACTCCACAAAGGTGGTGCCACAACGGACCCCGGAAACTATCACCCCATAAGCCTGACTAGTCTGGTCTGTAAAGCTATGGAGAGTATTATCATGGAACTCATAAACAAAGACATTGGGAGCCTCCAGACACTGGACCCTACCCAATTTGGCTTTGTTAAGGGCAGATCATGCCTCTTAAATCTAGTTGATTTCTTTGAAACAGTTACCAAAGCCATAGATGAGGGCAAGGTAGTCCACACAGCCTACCTGGACCTTGCAAAAGCCTTCGACACAATACCCCACTCGGGTATCATAAATAAGCTTAAATATCAACCCCTGTATCACAAGATGGGTTGCAAACTGGCTCAGAGATAGAACCCACATGGTCAGAATCGCAGGTGCCATGTCCGAATCCAAACCAGTTACAAGTGGCATCCCACAGGGCTCAGTCCAGGGACCTCTCGTTTGGTATATACTTCTCTGAGGTTCAGGCTAACACAGGGGGATTATGGCTGACAAAGTTCGCAGATGACTGCAAACTGGGGGCCATAATCGAATCTCCAGCTGACACAAGCATTCTCCAAAAGGGTCTCACAGAGACGGATGCTTAGTGCCAGAGCCACGGCCTCAAGTTAAATGCTAAAAAGTGCATAGTCATCCCCTTTGGGAAAAACAAGGTTCCCACAAATTACCACGTAGATAGTAATCTTTCCTTTGATAATCACGTTGCCAAAGTGGTTAGAAAGACCTTCTATATAGCCCATCTTATCATGAAAGGGTTCTCATCTAGATCAAGAGAGGTCATTGTGCCCCTCTACTCGTCACTCATCAGGCCCATAATTGAATACAATGCCCCTTTTGGGATGTACCTTACCCGACACCTGCAGCAACTGGAGAGACCCCAAAAGTACCTCACCAAGAGGATCATGGGCTACAAACAGATGTCTTATGCAGCTCGACTAAAGAAACTCCAGCTCTACTCAGTTGTTTACCGCCTACTCAGAGGCGATCTATGCCTGACGTATAAAGCCACGTCAAACCCAGAATTAATGGACATGCTCCACCTCCAAAAATCCAAGTCCCTTAGAGCTACATGCTCCAGGGACCTAAACCTCAGCACAAAAATAAATAGGACATGCTAGAGGGACAGATTAATTTCCCAGAGGCTCCCTTCACCCTGGAATAGAATCCCAATTCATGTTAGGCATAGCCCCTTGCTAACCCTCTTCAAGCGAAATTTGGATGCGTGGATGGGAAATCCCAAATTCACCCCTGGGATCTCCCTAGTGTCCCTGCTAGACAGAGGCGCAGTAAACTAATCTTCAAAGGGTACCTTCTGTGACCTACTTTACAGAGGCACAGTAGGCTAATCTAATAGGGAGGCGGAATCCAAATACACTCTGGCTAGGCTTATAAATGCCCTAGGGCAGAAAGCCTAGTATCTACCTATGAACCTATGAACCTATAAATACCTATGAGAAGAAATGGAGACATTATAGAAGGACAAAATACACATTCAAATGGAAACTACAATGAAGGTACTCATTTACCCACAGATAGAATGTCATAAAATCATTTACATGAACAAAATGATGTAATGCTTCCTTCAGCAGAAGCTAATACTAGCATTTCTATACCTAATGAAATACCATCTGATAATACACCATCTATTGATCCTAATGACTACAAGGTAACAACAAGACCAAGGGATGGAGTAGTGCATACACCAGTGAATTGGCCTCTACCGGTTTATATGAAAGAAAACAACTACAAGACTCAGAGAACACAGAGTCAAGAGCGGAAATGCAAGAAATTTATGATATAAATGAGACTTTACCTAACTTAGTAGTCAGTATCTCACAGACTGAATTGAGTCGTGAAGCAATGACCCTACTAAGTAAAGGCTTAAGTTTCATACCATCATTGACGTCTGACCTCAATGAATTTATGACAGATATCAGACTTTTCTGCAGAAACATCTCACTAAAATGTATTTTTGCTCAAGATAATACCAGTGGACCATACCCACTTAGGAAACGCAGCACTTTTACTCCACCTAATCCTCCACTAGTAGAGCTATTTTTAAGACTATGTGAAGAAGAGATTTATGAAGTAAGGAACTTCACCAATAGGAAGAAAGGTTCCTTCCATAATATGACAGCCAAAGAGAATGAAGCTCTAAGACAACTTAGACAGAAGGATAATTTAGTCATAAAACCAGCGGACAAAGGAGGCTGTATAGATATAATGGAAGCAGAATGGTATAGGAATAAAATGCTAACTATTTTGGATGACCAACAAACATACAAAAAACTAAACAAAAGAGAAGTCATGACTAGAATTGATTTCTTTCATAGTCTTTTATATGAATTACTAATGGAAAGACGCATTACTCAGGAGCAATATGAGTTTTTTAACATCTCCAATCCTCTATATCCCAACATAAGTGGTGTACCCAAAATTCACAAAGACCTCCATAATCTACCTCTACGACCCATTGTTTCAGGGAGGAATGGATAACAGAACCTCTCTCCATTTTCGTAGAGAATGAATTAAAAAAAGCATTACCATTTGCACGGACAGTCTTGAAAGACACAGGCAACTTCTTAAGTGATTTCTTTGGGAAAATTAATAATTTGATAGAATTTGAGACCCTTTTACTAGTAACTATGGATATTACTAGCTTATTTACCGTAATTCCCAATTAATATAGTTTATTTGCCATTAGATCCTTTCTACAAAGGAATGGAATTGCAGCAGAACCAACATGTATGCTACTGGAATTAGTTCTTGAAAACAATGTTTTTATTTATGGCAATGATTTCTTTTTAGCAGACATGGGGTGTAGCAATGGGCACCCCATGTGCTAATAGTTACTCGAATTTGGTGTTAGCCGAAAGGGAGTACAACAAAATCTTTGTTGAGAATAGCACATGGATTCCACATCTACTTTACTATGCTTGTTTTGTCGATGACATCTTCATTTTATGGAAAGGAAAGATGGATGAGCTGAACAGCTTTATTGATTATATTAATGAAAGTAAAAACTTCCTTGAGTTTAAGGCAAATTCATCAAATGAAGTAATTGACTTCTTGGATGTAAAGATACAACTACATCCAAAGCAAGGTATAAGTACAGGAATTCATAGAAAAGACACCTGGAGGAACCATTATCTGCATAAACAAAGTATGCATCTGGGACATATCTTCAAAAACATCTATGAAAATCAGATTCTGAGAGTTTCAAGATTATGTACTAATGATGAAGAATTCATCAAGGAACAACATAATATGCAGAAATATCTAAAGGAAAGATTATATCCTGAAAATAATCTTCTACTCAAACAAAACATTGAGGAAATAAGAAAAGGTAAAGGACGTCCCTACTTTTCAAAAAAGACCATCCCTCCACCACAGGAAGTCACCGCTACTAACAATTCATCCACCCAACTGAAATGTTTGTTAACTTATAGTTCTGATAATAAACAAATTTGCAAAGTAGTAAGAAAACATTGGGCTATATTAACAATTGATGAAAAAAATTAAAAAGGCGACAGGGGACAAACCAAAATTTCAATACAAAAATAAGAAAATATAAAAAGGCTCCTATGTAATAAAGATGACTTTACCTCACAAGCAGTAAGTTCTGATAGAAAGAGCACTTTTAAATGCCAAAGATGCAAAGCTTGTCCATTTATTGACAGGTCCAACACATTTTCTCTTCCTCAAATGAGTAAACAATATCAATTTGATATCTATGCAAATTGCATTACTACGCATTTAGCATATTTAGCTACCTGTCATCACTGTAATGCATTCTATATTGGAAAGACTGATCAGTGTTTTAAAGATCGTATATTACGTCATCTAAGAGACATACGACAAAAGGAACCAAATAATGCACTTGCCATGCATATAGCAAACAATCCGACTCATTGCTTTCTGTTTAAAGTAATTGAAGTTGTCACTCAGACCAACAGAGGAGGAGATGTTCAGAATCGAACTGAACTTCGTGAACTTTGTTGGATAACCAATATGAGAGCAAATCGTCCTCCTGGGTTAAACACTATAGTCCCACTGAAACCAGTGTTAAAAACCAGAAGAAATACCATTATACATAAGAAATATTAAGACATATATGTTTTTATTTCATTTCCATTTCCTTCAGGAGGATATACTGATTGGAACATTCTTGCTATTAATATTATTTTTATTATTTATTTTCTATTTTTATTTTTATTTTATTTTACTTTGTTGTGAGCTATTACTTGCAAAAGGGCTATCGCTCCATATTGCATATTGCATGCCCTTGGGAAGGATATCAGAGATGGAGATATGTTGAAATATGCTGTAATGGTTAGGAGATTATATTGCCATTGAAATAGTGAGAACTGTCTGTCTTCCTGTTGATTGGTCTCCCCCCCTTCCTTCCACCCCCACCCCCCCTTTTTTGATACCTCAGATCTGACTCTTTGATTACTTAATAACACAGTCATAAACCCCATTAGTTAGTTGCTCTGTTTTTGAGCGCTATTGATATATTGATTCTAATACAAAAATGTGATTAGTTGTGATTATTTTTAATATATGTTTTTCTTGTAAATGAGCCACATTGTTTTTTTAGTCCTTTACTTTTTTGCGTCACTAGACTATATCCCACGATCTAGCTATAAACTCCATCTGTCAGTTGTGTTGCCTCTGAGCGTGTTCATATGCCTTGAGGCACCCTCGATTGAAGGGAGGTTAGGCAGATGTACATTCCCCCCTTTTTTCTCCTCTACACCATATTAGCATCACATAGGGATTTATTTAAAAAGAGAACAAAAAGACATTTACATCTAAATAATATGAAATTAATGTGTTGACGAGCCTTAGAGAATTTTGGCTCGCTTATACCATTACACCGATTAACTTGCTACCACGTTTTGTTATTTAGTTACTTTCCGTTTTTGTTTGTTTATGAAAAGATGTGGCAACAAATGTTAGTTGAGTGTGTTTTTGCAGTTAGATCTTTGCGGAACTTCCTACTATGTAAAAAACACTATGTGATTATGTCTATGAAGTGTATATGAGATTTGCGCATTACACCTATGATGTTTAAGATTATATATATTTTTAAAGAAGTTGATAGGCTGTTTGAAAGCTGTCACATGGTTATTGAATAGTTGGAGGCTATGGCAATTAGATGAGCTTTCCGATAAGTGCAATAGGCTCTTGTAGCTAATGCACGAAATGAATAAAACCACTGTTTAACATAATTTTGGTGCCAGACTTTTCAGATACAGAATCATCCTGAATTCATGTGATAGGTTACAAACAGCCTTTCCAAGAAGATGACTGGATAAATTAAAACTAATGAAAAATGGGAAGTAGTGATCTTATATAGAATTTAGATTGGTTATGCTGCAAATTATTCTCTTCTGTCATGATTTTCATTGGCTATTGCTTTTTATAAAACTGTAAGTACTAGTCCATAAATTTTACGATCTGAAGAAGGCTAGAAGTCGAAAGCGCTTATCCAATTTGTAAGGACTACTTTGCAAGGATTTTAGACATTTTATTCCTTATTTTCACTTTTGTTTTAGCACAATAAATTTTGTTGTCTTATTTGCTGTCCGCATTGGATTTTTGTCGTGGTGGTTTACCAGAGGTTTTTCTTCGTTGTTCTTCACTTCTCATTGGTAAACCTTCAACAGTGTGAGAAAAGTTTTTTCCTTAACACCCTAATAATGGGTGATTTCAACTACCCCACCATTAACTGGGAAAACTACTCATGTACCAACTCTTGTGCTCAACGTTTTCTGGAATTCATAAATTCCAATGCCTTGGATCAACTTATCCACACCCCCATCTGGGGCAGCAATATCCTAGACCTGGTTATTACCAGCATGGGCAACCGGTGCTCCACACCAGAGGTCAATTCCTTGTTGGTCAGATCTGACCACAAGCTAATCATCCTATACATCCACATCCCTCCCCCACCCCGATTAGGGAAACCACAGTAAACAATTTCTCCAAAACCAACTTCACGCTTCTTAAGACAGAAGAGGTAGACTTCATGACACCCATGCTGATGGACAATAGAGGTATGACTGCTGAATCCAACATGAATGCACTTTATAAGTACTTATACGAGTGCATAGATTGTGCAATTCCTAACAGAACCAAGATGCTATCCTTCAAAAAAAGGAAGCCAATTTGGTGGTCCCCTGCCATAAACAAACTCTACAACAGAAGAAAGAAACTGTTGCAATAAAGAGTAAAATCCCATGATTGGAAGAACTCCCTGGTCAGCCTCAGTAAAAAGCTGAGATCCCTCATAAAATCCTCCAAAGCTAGTTACGAAAACAAAATTGCCACTGACTCTAAAGACAGCCACAAAGCATTCTATAGCTATGTCAACAATCTCAATGGCAACACTCAGATCTGCTCTGAGTTACAGCACAATGGCACTAAATATACAGAACCAACTGATATTGCCAACATCCTGACAGATAGGTTCAGTGCTAACTTTACCCCCCTCTCACCCCCTAAAGGGCCCATCTTTATACCGGAAGAATGCAAAGTTGCTGTAATCATGCTGCACAGGTAAAAAAACACACTCTCCAAAGCCAAGAGCACAGCATCCATGGGATCTGACAACATCCCAGGCTGTGTTCTACATGAACTATAGAATGAACTGGCACCCCATCTAAGTACCATGTTCACTCATAGCTTCACCTCAGGCTATGTGCCCATTGAATGGCACACAGCAACGGTTATCCCACTCCACAAAAGGGGAGCCACCACAGACCCCAGAAACTACCGCCCCATTAGCCTGACGAGCCTGGTCTGCAAGGCTATAGAATGTATCATCATGGAACTTATAAACAATGACATTGGTAATCTCCAAACTCAGGACCCCACCCAGTTCGGGTTTGAAAAAGGCAGATCATGTCTCCTAAATGTGATAGACTTCTTTGAAGTGGTCACCAAAGACGTAGATGAGGGTAAGGTGGTTCACACAGCCTATCTTATTCTCGCCAAGGCTTTTGACACCATCCCCCACTCTGGAAATATTGATAAACTCACTAAACTAGGTATAAATCCCTATGTCACAAGATGGGTTGCCAAATGGCTCAATGACAGAACCCACACTGTGAAAGTAGCAGACTGCAAATTCAACTTCAGACCAGTGACAAGTGGAGTATCACAGGGTTCAGTCATAGGTCCACTCCTGTTTGGTATCTACTTCTCTGAAGTACAGGCTAACAAAGAATGTCATTGGCTAACAAAGTTCATAGATGACTGCAAACTAGGAGCCATAATCAAAACTCCAAAAGATGTGGACATCCTACAAAAGGGCCTCACTAAGACAGATGCCTGGTGTCAAAGCCATGGCCTCAAGCTCAATGCCAAAAAAGTGCATTGTCATCCCTTTTGGTAAAAACTCTGTACCCATGAACTACCACATAGGCGGTAGTCTACTTAACACTGAAAGTGTGATAAGAGACCTTGGGACACAGGTGGACGGTAGTCTCTCCTTTGATAATCACATTGCCACAGTAGTCAGGAAATCCTTCTACATGGCATGCCTCATCACAAAAGGTTTCTCATCCAGGAAAAAAGAGGTCATTGTTCCCCTCTACACGTCACTCATTAGACCCATTATAGAGTACAACGCCCCTTTTGGTATGTACCTCACAAGACATCTACAACAACTGGAAAGGCCGCAGAAATACCTCACAAAGAGGATTACTGGCCTCAAACATATGCCATATGCAGACTGTCTCAAAAAACTGCAGCTTTACTCCATGGCATATCGCCTACTCAGAGGCGATCTCTGCCTAATGCACAAAGCTATATCAAACCCAGAGCTTTTGGACATACTCCACTTAAAGAAATCCCAATCCCTCCAAGCTACATGTTTTAGGGAACTAAACCTTGTCACCACAATAAACAGAACATGATGGAGGGATAGATTCCTGTCCCAGAGACTTCCCATACTCTGGAACAAACTACCTATCTATATCAAACAAAGCTCCTCATTAGCACTCTTCAAGAAAAATCTTGATGATTGGATGGGAGATAGGAAATTCACCACGGGGATCACTTCTGTGGCTCTGCTCAACAGTGGCACAGGAAAATAATTTTCTTGGGTGGCGAAAGCCAGGGTACCTTTTGGTTAGGCTTATATTGGCCCTAGGGCCAATAGTCTAGTACCTACCTATGAACTTATGAACCTATGAGAAATTGTGAGGAAGTTTATCATGCAAGACAGAAATCATACAATTCAGAAATAAGCAAATGTCTGATCTTGAGTCACACATCATACAACTCAGATTTCATATTGTGTCATGAAGAGTACAGAAGAACTGTATACCATACTGAAAAAGCATGCAAACATAACCTATGTGACATATAACTTTCAAATAACACTTGTCATGAGGAAAATAGTATAACAGGCACAAGATGAGTCTTCTGAAAGAGAACTGAGGGTGAGCAACAACAAGGCATGTAATCTGTACAGACTAACAAGGCAGCAGGTGCAGTATGCAAAGGTACCATAAAGCACTGTGAAGCAAGGTACACAAGAGCTTAGCGATCTTTACAGGATGATAAGGAAGTAGGTGCAACATGTACAAGATGGGTGCAGCACCACGACATGAAGCACAGAGCATCACTACACTCCCTACAAAATAATAGACTGAGACATGGAGAGCAAAACATCACTGCACTCCATGCTCAATAAGAAGGCACTGAGACATGGACTGCAAAACATCACTGCACTCCATGCAGAATAATAAGGCATGGAGATTTGGACAGCAGAACATCACTAAACTCCATCCAAAATGTTAAGGCACTGAGACACAGGGAGCTGAACATTTCTATACACCAAATAGAATAATAAGGCGCTGAGATGGTGAACACACAACCTCATTACACTAACTACAGAATATAAGACACTGATACATGAAGCTCAAAACTGCACTTCACAAAGTACAGAATAGTAAGGCACTGAGACATGGAGAGCAGAACATCCCTATAGTCCCTATAGAATAATAAGGCACTAAAACTTACAGCACGGAACATCATTGCGCTCCCTACAAAATGATAACACACTGAGATATGGAGCACAAAACATCACTATACTCCCATAGAATAATAAGGTACTGACATATGGAGTGTAGAACATAACTACACTCTGTAAAGAATAATAAGGTTCTGAGATACAAATCCAGAAAATCAATCTCCTCCCTACAAAATAATAGACAGTGAGACAGGGATAGCAGAACATCTCTATACACCCTACAGAATAATAAGGAAATGAGACAGGGAAAAGCAGAGGATAACTAAACTTCCTGCTGAATAATAAGGTACAGAGACATGTTGGGTAGGCCATCACTACACCCACTACAGAACAATAATACACTGTGACACGGACCACAGAACATTGTTATACTCACTACAGAACAATAATGCACTGAGACACTGACCGCAGAACATCGCTACACTCACTACAGAACAATAATGCACTGAGGCACAGACCACAGAACATCACTACACTCACTACAGAACAATAATGCACTGAGACACTGACTGTAGAACATCGCTACACTCACTACAGGGCAATAATACACTGAGACACGGACCGCAGAACATCACTGCACTCACTACAGAACAATAATGCACTGATACACTGACTGCAGAACATCACTACACTCACTACAGAACAATAATGCACTGAGGCACAGACCATAGAACATCACTACACTCACTACAAAACAATAATGCACTGAGACACTGACCGCAGAACATCACTACACTCACTACAGAACAATAACACACTGAGACACGGACCGCAGAACATCGCTGCACTCACTGCAGAACAATAATGCTCTGATACCCTGACTGCAGAACATTGCTACACTCACTACAGAACAATAATGCACTGAGGCACAGACCACAGAATATCACTACACTCACTACAAATCAATAATGCACTGAGACACAGACCGCAGAACATCGCTACATTCACTACAGAATAATAATGCACTGAGACACAGCCTACAGAGTATCATTACATTCACTATAGAACAATAATGCGCTGAGACATAGACTGTAGAACATCACTACATTAACTATAGAACAGTAATGCACTGAGACACAGACCACAGAACATTACTACATTCATACTATAGAACAATAATGCACTGAGACACAGACCACAGAACATCAGTGCATTCACTATAGAACAATAATGCGCTGAGACATAGAATGTAGAACATCACTACATTCACTACAGAACAATAATGTACTGATACACAGACCACAGAACATCAATATACTCACTGCAGAACAATAATGCACTGAGACACAGACCACACAGCATCACTACATTCACTATAGAACAATAATGCACTGAGACACAGACCACAGAACATCAGAACATTCACTATAGAACAATAATGCACTGAGACATAGACTGCAGAGCATCACTACATTCACTATAGAACAATAATCCACTGAGACACAGACCACAGAGCATCAGTACTTTCACTATAGAACAATAATTCACTGAAACACAGACCACAGAACATCACTACACTCATTACAGAACAATAATGCACTGAGACACAGACTGCTGAACATCGCTACACTCACTACAGAACAATAATGCACTGAAACATGGACCGCAGGACATCGCTACACTCACTACAGAACAATAATTCACTGAGACACAGACCACAGAACATCACTACATTCACTATAGAACAATAATGCACTGAGACACAGACCACAGAACATCAGTACATTCACTATAGGACTATAATGTACTGAGACACAGACCACAGAATATCGCTACATTCACTATAGAACAATAATGCACCGAGACACAGACCACAGAACATTGCTACATTCACTATAGAACAATAATTCACTGAGACATGAATGGCAGAACATCGCTATACACTAAACATAATAATAAAGCAGAAAATCACTCTTCTGCCTATAGAAGAATAAGACACTGATACATGGAGCACAGATCATTACTAAATTCCCTACAGAAAATTAAGGATCTGATACAGAGCAGAGCACAGAACATCACAACACTCTCTATAGAATATTAAAGAAATGAGAGACAGAGTGCCAAACATCATTACATTCTGTAATGTATAATAAGCACTGAGACATGGAGCACAGAAAATCACTACACTCCCTTCAGAATAAGGCACTTAGACATGGACAGGAGAACTCCCTAAAGAATAATAAGGTACTGAGATATGAAGTGCAGAACATAACACTCCATAAAAATTAATAATAATGCTCTGAGACATAGAGCGCAAAATATCACTACATCCCCTACAGAACAACAAAGAACTGAGAGAGAGACACCAGAACACTAGTGTGCTCCATAAACAATATTAAGGCACTGAGAGACAGAGCAGCGAACCTCAATACACTCTATAAAGAATAATAAGGCAATGTGACAGCAAGCACAGAACATCACTACACTTCCTACACAATGATAAGGCACTGGGACAAGGAACAGACAACCTCACTGCACTAACTACAGAATAAAAAGGCACTGAGACATAGAGTGCAAAATATCACCACACTCCCTACAGAATAATAAGGCACAGAGTCATGCAATGAAGAATATCACTACACTCCCTACAGAAAATAAAAAGGCACTTCGTCATGGAGTCCACAACATCACTACACTCCCAACAGAATATTAACGCACTGAGACATGGAGAGCAGAACACCAGTACCCTTCCTATAGAAAATAAAGGCATGCAGACAGGGAAAGCAGAATATCATTACAATCCCTACAGAATATTAAAGCACTGAGATATGGAATGCATAACATCACTACACTCTATTCAGACTAGTTAGGCATTGAGAGGTAGAGCAAAGAGCATTAATACATTCCCAATAATATAAAAAGGAACTGAGAGACATAGCACAGAACATCAGTGTAGCTCAACATATATTTAATGATGGTGCTACCCATCCTGATGTGTTTATATTTATTAAAGTATCTAAAAAAAAACAAGCCTCCTTGTTATATGTGTTAGAGACTAACAAGTGACATGGTGCCAGAAGTGGCATGTCTAAAGGACATGGAGTCAGAACTGGCATATCCAAGGGGCATAAAGTTAGAGGTGGCATGGCTAAAATGACTTAAAGCACTTGTTTAGAACTGCTGGAATATACAGCAGTGGATCATCCCTAAAATGTGCATATATCGCAAAGCATATCAGAAACAAATTTTAGAGATTAAAACTTGCTCAGCACTATTTTGTATTCGCATAATATGAAATGGGGCATACAGTATGTTCTGCATGATATTTGCATAAACCGATATGTACAATAGTGATAAAATATTCAAATTACTACAGAAAATGTTTGAAATAAACTTCGAACTGCATAAAATGAATATAATAAAAGGAAATGACCACATTTTTGTAAAGCATGTATTTTTTTGTATTAAGCAAAGATATTCGAGTTATCAGAAGTGTATAAAGTGTTCACATGTTTGTGTGGTGTTACAGTAAAGCTATTTCACAAAAGTACAGCCATTACAAGGCATATTTTGCAAAGTAAAGTCATTACAAGGCATATTTCACAGAGTACAGCTATTACAGAGTATATTCCACAAAGTGTAGTGAAGAGTTTATTGTGCATTTGAATGTTGTTGCAAGCTCACAGAACAGTTTGTTCATACATAATTACAAGGTCCATATTTTCAGTGTGTTTGTGCATACTTTGTGAGCATGGCAGACAGATTTCGAAAATCCAGTGCACTTGTATTTGACCGTAATATTGCGGAGTACTGGAGAGTGTTTGAGCAAGAGTACCACCTTTTCATACAGGCTGCATTTACTGATAAATATGACCATACAAAGGCATTTATTCTGCTTAATTTAGCTGGGTCAGAAGCCATAGAAAGGGAATGTTCATTTGTGTATGCACCTGCTATCTATACAGGAGAGGGAGAAACCATCATTTTGTTGTAACGGCTGAGTCAAGGGAGGAACCAGAGTGCTTAAAATGTAAATTTAGGGAAATGTCTCACCACCAGACAAATATTACAATGGAAAGGCACTTATTTTACATAAGGGATCAAAAGCCTGGTGAAACATTTGCAGCATATATAACTGACCTGAGAAATAAAGCTAAAACATGCAGATTTGGTAACTTAAGGGATGGCTTGATAAAGGACAGATTTGTGTGTGGTATAAAAGATGACAGTGATTTAACTTTGAATAAGGCCATTGAGATTTGTCAGATATTTGAGCTCATAGAAAAGCACACACATATGCTTACAAATGAGAACAGCTCTAGAAGGCACAGTGATAAAGCTCATATTGATAGCATGCAGCACGTGGTTAAAAGAAACAGGCCCAAACAATGGCAGGAACTGTAAACCCTGCAGCACTCACTAAACCCCAGAATTTTCCAACAAATTCCAGAGCTTGCACAGTCTCAGTGAGGCATATGAGTGAGTCAGCAAACACAAAGCATGCGCACCAACCCGGTTTCATTGCCAGCTGTTGTAATTGTGGTGGAAGCCATGTGTCTAAAAGGGAAAAATGTTTAGATTTTGGTCATCAATGCCACAAATGCAATAAATGGAATACTTTCAAAAGGTTTTGTAAATCAAAAGGCCCACATTCTTTTATTAAAAGGGAACATTTTAAGAAATGAGTTGATCAGTTAGACAGATGCAACCACACTCTTTATGTTGATGGTGTATCAGTGCTTCATGAAACAGTCAATGCAGTAGATTTAAGGGCAAAGAATGAAGTATTTTGTACTGCTCAGATAAATGGCAATCCCATAAAGCTCAAAGTTGACACAGGCTCCAAGTGCAATGTTATGTCAGCAGAAACGTTTGCTAGGATGTGTCATAGTGAAAAGCTTAATTTGGCAAAGTGTGCAAAGCTTGTTACTTATGGAGGTGACGAAATTCATACCAAAGGCTCAGTAGTGCTTTCATGTTATTCTGCTGGAAGAAGCTACGTCTTGTTATTTTATGTGGTCATGAGGCACATCCAGTCATTATTAGGTCTCAGAGACAATTTGAAAATGGGACTGCTTTCATTTAACAAGGAAGTCCACCAAGTTAGCTGAAAAGACCACTGTTCTAATTTTGCCCAGCACATTTTTCTACCTATCAAGATATTTTCAATGACAAACTAGTTAAATTTCCAGTTGTGTACTACATGAAGTTAGACCCAGACGTCAGTCCAGTTATCAGGCCAGCATGTAAAGTTCCAATAGGTACACAGGACAGAGTCAAAACTGAGTTAGATAAAATGGTGCAACAAGGTGTGAGTTATCTAGTTGAAACTTCAACTGAATGGGTATCTTCCATGGTGGTAGCTCATAAGAAAAGCTCAGATGACATCAGAATATGTACTGACCCACAAGATTTCAACAAGGCTCTAAAAAAACCTCATCATCCAATGCGCACAGTCAAAGAAGTCACAGCCTTGATACTAAATGCCTCTATTTTTTCTGTCTTAGATGCAAAGAGTTCATTTTGGCAAATTCAGCTTGACAAGAAATCATCATTGCTCACTACTTTCCGTACTCTGTTTGGCAGGTACAGATTTTGAGAATGCCGTTTGGGATACATTCTGCAAGTGAAGTCTTTCAATGAGCAATGGAGCAAATTTTTTCTGGGTATACTAGTAGGAGGTCAAGATGAAGCAAAACATGACAGAAACTCCTGAAAAGTTCTAGAAAGTGCATGTCAAGTAAATCTTAAGCTCAATCTACACAAATGCAAATTCAGGCTACAAGACGTTACTTATGCTGGTCATTTATTTACAAGTACAGGCTTACAACCAGACCCTTCAAAACAAATAGCCATTCTCGAGATGCCAGCTCCAGACAATGTTCAAGCCCTGCAATGTTTTCTTGACATGGTCAACTACCTAGGCAAGTTCATTCCAGACTTGAGCCAACTTTCAGTACCAATCAGAGAGCTGACACGTAAACATGTATCCTTGTCTTGGTTAGAGCAACACCAAAGAACATTTGATATCATGAAACAGAGAATTACAAGTCCACCAACTCTTGGATACTATGATATTCACAAACCAGTTACACTTTCCTGTGATGCTTCAAAATTTGGTCTTGGTGCAGCCATGGATCAGCCTGTTGCCTATGCATCGAGAACTCTTACCCAAACTAAAATGCGGTATGCCCAGATCGAGAAAAAGCTTTTGGCAATTATGTTTGCATGTTCGAGGTTCCATGATTATGTTTCCGGTAGACCTATCCAGATCAAAACAGACCACCAACCTCTAGTCAATATCTTGAGAAAGCCAATGCATTCAGCTCCAGCCTGACTGCAACATATGATGTTGAGATTGCAAAATTATAACTTCAATCTTGTCTACAAGAAAGGCAAACTTCTTTATCTTGCTGATAGCTTATCCAGATTGCCCAGAAACACCACAGAACAGAATGAGAATGAGAACCTTGATTTTGAAGTCAAGGAAGTGAGAAAATTTCTTCCACACATCTTGATGAGCTGAGAGATCAGACAGCCACAGATCCAGTCTTACAAAGGCTCAACCACTTTATCAGTCAAGGATGGCTGTCAAAGCAATCTAGTTTACCTCAAGAAGTGCAACCATATTTTCCATACAGCAATGAGATTTTGTCTGACAAAGGTATCATTATGAAAGGTCCAAAAGTAATTGTTCCAAAGTCCTTGAAACCAGAATACATTACTATCTTGCATCGTGGTCACCCAGGAACCAAATCTACCATAAGAAGGGTGAGAGGGCTAGTATTTTAGCCTTCTATGTCACAAGACATTGAGAGAGCACTTTCATCTTGGTCAAAGTGGAATAGTACAAAGCTACATCAGCAGAAGGAAACACTTTAGCTTAGCCAGATTCTGGAACTGCCTTGAGCGACAGTACTCACTGATATCTTTGAGTGGAATGGTCATCATTATTTGGTGTTAGTAGACTCTTATCCCAATTGGTTCAAGATTGACCTACTTCCTAATCTAGCATCCAGTACAGTCATTACTAAGATGAAGTGTCATTTTGCTGTACATGGTAGTCTGCACAAAGTTATTTCTGACAATGGCACGCAGTTTACAAGCCAACAGTTCAAAAGATTTGCTGATGAATGGGACTTTACTCATGTCACAAGTAGCCCAGAGTACCTGCAGTCAAATGGTTTGGCAGAATGTGTAGTTCAAAGTGCAAAGCAGTTACTAGAGAAGTCAAAATGAGATAATAGTGATGCTTTCCTGAATCTCTTGAATCTCAGAAATGTTCCTTGTGATAAACATCTTGGTTCACCTACTCAGAGACTTCTGTTGAGACAAACCAGAACCACATTACCAATCAGTAGTCAATTGTTGGTTCCATGTGTCAAGAACAACATGTCAGTAAAAAACAGTCTGTTGAAGAAGCATCTGACCCAGAAGTTCTACTATGATAAGACCAGCAAACCGCTCAATCCATTACGAGAGGGAGGAGTGGTAACGATGCAGACGTCCAAAGGTTATGATCGGATTGGTGTTGTGAAGAATATTGGTCCAGAGCTGAGATCGTATATTTTGGAATCAGAAGAACTCATCTTTAGGTGGAATTGGGAACATTTGAAACCGGTGTCTGAGCCTATACCACAGCACATAGCCTGTGAGAAAGACTCTTTATCTCAGAGTGAGTTGTCCAGTGTTCCAATTCCTGTGGAAGTTCAAGAGGGCATTCCCATTCCTGTGATGAATCCAGAAGTTCCTGATGAGTTGTTCACTGCAGACTGTCCCTGTTGCTAAATTTGGTACCAACTGTTATGTTATGTTATGAGATATGATCGCATCTATAAACCCTGTAGCAGATATGCAGCCACCTGGACATGAACATTGTGTTTTATTTCTAATGTATATAGTAATGTATGTCTAACTCTAAAATTGTTTTTACAAAGGGCAATCTTTTTAAGAGGGAGGATGTAGATCAATATGTGTGTATATATACATTTAAGAAGCTATCCAAGGGCTTGCACAAGTATGTAAATAGTGAGCATGTTCAAATCTATCTGCCATTTTGTAGTTAGCTGTTGAGATGTAAGCATGTATGTATGTTTAGTAATTTGTTCATATTTGATGATGTTGCTAACCATCCTGATGTGTTTCTATGTATTAAAGCATCTAAACAAAACCCCAGTCTTCTTGTTATATATGTTAGAGATGAACAAGCGAGAATCACTACACTGCATTCAGAATAATAAGACACTGAGACATGGAACACTGAAGATTATGATACTTACTTCAGAATATTAAGGCACTCAGACAAGGAGTGCAGAACATCATGACACTCCCATCAGAATATTAAGGCATGGAGACACGGAGCTCAGAACATAGCTACACCCTCTGCAAAATAATAAGGCACTGGCAGATAGAGCACAGAACATCACTACATACTACAGTCCCCACAGAATATTAAGTCACTGAAATACAGAGCGTAGAACATCACTAAACTGCATACAAAATATTCAGGTACTGGACATGGAGCTCATATCATCACTACATTCCCTACAGAATAATAATGCACCGAGATAAGGACCTCGAACATTCCCTGCAGAATACTAAGGCACTGAGAATGGGAGTACAGAACATTACTACACTCCCTACAGAATAATAAGACACTGAGATGTGGAGTGCAGAACATCACTATACTCCATACAGAATAATAACGCACAGAGATGAAGAGCACAGAATATCACTACACTCCCTACAGAATAATAAGACATTGAGAAGTGGAGCGCAGAACATCACTATACTCCATACAGAATAATAACACACAGAGTTGAAGAGCACAGAACATCACTACACTCCCTACAGAATAATAAGACACTGAGATGTGGAGCAGAGAACATCACTATACTCTGTGCAGAATAACAATGCACAGAGATGAAGAGCGCAGAACATCACTACACTCCCTACAGAATAATGTGACACTGAGAAGTGGAGCACAGAACATAACTACTCTGCCTTGAGAATAACAGGGCACGGTGACATTGAATGAAGATCATCACTACACTCCTAAGAGAATAATAACTCACTGAGATATACAGCACAGAGCAACATTACACTCAAAGAATAAGGAGGGAGGTTGACAATAGGTGGGAGGTTGGCATAATGGTTAAGGTGTTTATCTTAAAACACAGGATTTGATTCTCAAATGAGGTAATTGGCTAGGCTTAAAATGGCCTGCAAGGGCAGTTGGCCTAGTGTTAATTTATAAAACTATGAATCTATGAATAGTAAGGCACTGCGATGTGGAGCATAGGATATCACCACACTCCCTACAGAATAATAAGACACTAAGATGTGGTGCTCATAACATCACTACACTCGCTACAGAATATTAAGACACTGAAACATGGATAGTAGAACATCACTAAAGTCCATACAGATTAACAAGGCACTAGGTCATGGATCATAAAACATCAGTACATTCCCTAATGAATATTAAGGCCATGAGACATGAAGCACAGAACATTTGTACGCTCCCTGCAGAATATTAAGTTAACAGTTCATGTAACCCAGAACATCTCTACATTCCAAACAGAATAATAACACATTGAGAAATAGAGTCGAGAATATCAGAACACTCCCTACAAAATATTAAGACACTGAGAGGGATATTGTGTCAAATGCCTTGTCCAGGTCAGTGTAGGCAGTATGCACTGAATTACCCTAATCCATGGCCTTGGTAACCTTCTTCACCAGACTGAGAAGGCAGGACCTGCCCTTGATGAAGCCGAACTGGGTTGGTTCTAGAGTCTGGAGATTTCCTATGTCATTGTTAATCAGTTCCATAATTGTCCTTTTCATAGCCTTGCATATGACACTAATAAGACTTATGGGTTGGTAGTTTCCTGGGTCTGTTGGTGGTCCCCTTGTGCAGGAGGATGACTGTTTCTGTACTCCAGTTTTAGTGGGACAAAGCCTGTCTAGAGACTGTAGTTAAATAGAGATCTGAGTCGGTCTGCTAGGTCATGTTTCAAGCTATTTAATAGGCACTCTGAGATTCCATCAGGGCTGATTGATGCCACCTTTCTAGCTTTTAAGAGCACAATGATGATCTGTTCTTTTGTGATAACAGGCAAAGGGATGGTAGGGAGTATTTCATGAGGAGTGACTAGAGTGGATGGGGGGTGAAATTTGAGCTGAACTTATCAGCCAGCAAGTCTGCTATTTCTTCTGTCTGGAACAAGTAGTGCCATCTACAGTCACCTCAGCACATTGTTTAGTGTCTCCCTTAAGGTTTTGGACACAACCAAAAATGTTTTGTTACCCTTGGGAGGCTATTTTGTCTTGTATTTTGATTTTAAAAACTTGACTAGTTCCCTAATCTGCTTGTTGAGACTAATGAGGGATTTATTTTCTCTGTTGTGCACCCTCCCTCTTACTTCTTGACAAGATTTCTTCCTTCTGTTGCATAGTCTGTTTATGCCAGGGGTACATCAGGGTGACTTGTTTTTCCAGATTGATCTGAGTATAGTTCAGCCAGGTACTGCTGTTTCTATGCAGTTGTTTAACTCATTCACTCCAATAAAGTTCAGGAAGTTTGCACTGTAACTTCCAGTGGGTGGAGCCTAAGCCTTTTGCCAGAACCAAATTACGTCCTCACATTTCAAACAAATGTTCACATCTCTGGAACCATAGGAGTAATGAAAAAGGTATAAATGGCAAACACTTCAGGTAGTCCACATAAAGTTGTTTATGACAATGGTTCTCAGTTTACAAGATTCAAAGATTTGCTAAAGAGTGGAACTTTATCCATGTTACTAGCAGTCCTAAATAGACCCACGGTACTGGTGCTGCGGTAGCATTGTCGCCTCACAGTAAGACGCTGTCCGGTTCGATTCTCAGCTAGAGCATCTTCTGCGCAGAGACATGCGTGAATGGGTGTATCTTCGTTGAACGTTGTGCATCAGGGCTGGTAACTCGGCACATAAAAATCAACTACCAATCATTAGCGGACCGGATTTCTGCTGTGGCAACCCCTAACTGGGAAAAGCCGAAAGACACAACAACAAATGGCCTTGCTGAATGTGTAGTACAGAGTGCAAAGCAATTACTGGAGAGGTCAAAGCATGACAATACTGATATCTTCTTGAATTTACTCAGTCTCAGAAATATACTCCATAACAACCAACTTGGCTCTCCTGCTCAGGGACTTCTATCTAGGCAAATAAGAACAACCTTGCCTATTAGTTCTAGTTTGTTGGTGCCTAATGCTAAAAACAACAGAGCAATCAAAGCCCAACTTTTTAAGAAACTTTCTTCTCAGAAGTCCAGCTATGATAAAATGATCAGATTTCTTTGTCCGTTAAAAGAAGGAGAGACAGTGAGGATGCAAATGGCGAAAGGCTTTGATCAAATTGTTAAAGTGAGAGGTATATGTATGAGCCTAAGATCCTACTTAGTGGAATATGAGGGTATAGAGCACAGGAGAAACCGCAGACATATTCTTCCTGTATAAGAAATGATATCGCAGCATCGTACCTGTGATACAGATTCTAGATCTCAGAGCAAGCCAGACAATGTTTGTACAGAAGAACATGTCGCAGTATCCATTCCTGTTCCTGATGATGTCCCAGTTGTCTCCAAAGTTGAACATTCCTTGAAGACAGTCCCCATTGCTAGCTCCAATTCTGACTTTTATGTTACACGATCAGGTCATATTTGCAGACCTAGTGTAAAATACACAACTTGGACATAATTGTTTTATAAGTGTCTAATTTTGTATAATTCATAATATTGATTAATGTGACTACTTTTTTACTAATATTTTGTATATAATCATCTGCCATCTTTTTCGTATATTATGTATTGAAACTGCATTTTGTATTGTACTAATTATACCTGCATATTTTGCACTAGGTTATGAACTTCTGATCTCTCTGATTATTCTCTCTACTGTACCTGCAATGTGCATTGTTTACATTCATTTTTGTATATATGATTTTGTTTTTGTTTCATCTGAGCTTATCTCCCCAGGTCTCTACTGAAAATGGACATATATCCAGTTAGACTAGCCTGGTCAACAAATGTAAAATAAATAAATAATAAAAATAATTGCATATCAAATGACTAGTTATGTATAACTGCATGTCAAAACATCATTTCTGTAAATTGCATGTCATTGAATACTGTCATTTTGTATATGGACTATTTCTCAAAGAGGGAGAATGTAGATCAGAGCGTGTGTATGTATCTTTAAGAAGCATTTCCAGATGTAGCACCTGCATATAAATACAGAGCACATGCAGGCAGCAGTGCCATTTTGAGATAACAGCCAGAGTGTTAACGTGTATGAGTGTGGTAGTCAGTCTGTTTATAAATTTATTTAAGTTACAAAACCTCATTTCTGATGTGTTTGTGGGTAATAAAACTGCTTGAACAGAACCCATGAATGTTTGTCTGTTTTATCCTGACCAGACGAGCGACACTACAGCACACTTCTGCCACAAGGGTGCAGTCAGAGAACCCATTCATGTAAAAATGCTGATTTTAGAGCTCAAGTGCAGGAAAACCACACATTCTTGATACTAGAGTCCTGTAAAATTAGCAGACAAAATATAATTTAAGTACTGCAGCAGCAATGGAAACAGTTCATCTTTGAAACTCTAATGTAGTGCAAAAAGTGTTAACAAATAATACTGGATTCTTATAAAATACAGGAAAAACAATCAATAGAAGTGCAAAATGACACTTATTTTCATTTTTTCAGTAGTGGAGGGCTCTAGGTATCACAGATTTTATGTAACTCTCATGTAACTCTCAGGCTAAGTAGCCAAACCAAGAGCAGCTCTGAGGAATTGATCCATAGTTTTAGGGTTGTAATCCATGATTTAACTCATGATATAATAATATAATATTAAGGGGAAAAACTTTCCCCATTTGAAAGGACTATGGAAATATGGAAAGAGGAATAATATATAGGCACAGTGTGTCAGCCTGATGTATGTAATAAGAAACAGATAGAACAGCAGCTTGATGCACTTATTCATTCTAAGTATGGGAGTGGGAAAACAAGACAATGGCACTCATATTAAAATCTAGAATCAAAACCAGGAGAAAAAAAGCTGGAATAGAAGCTGTAAAAAGGAAAGTGAATTTGGTTATGATTAGACAGTAAAAAATATCTCATCTGCTATTAAAAGTATGCCCCAATGACAACACAACAGAAATCTGAAACTTTACAAAACATTGGTATACAAAATGAAGGTGATCTAATCAAAAATCTGAAGTAAAAATCAGTACAAGACAGATGGCAACACAGAGACTTAAAAAAGTGTTAGCACAGAAGCTAACAAACATAGAAAGAGAAAGTACCTTGTGTGAGAACCACCAGAAAAGTGAGTACAGAAAGTGAGATAAGCAGGAAATGCAGACTTCGAAGTAAACTTCTGCCTTTTTTTTAATTTCTCTAAGTCTTTTGGGTTTCTAATACCATGATGGGAATGGACCCCATTCTTAAGTCAAAGTATGATTAAAGTTCATGAAATTAGTATTGTTTCAATCTTTGATGTCAGCCAAAAGTTCTCTTCGCAGCACCCGCAATGTGCCCAATAATGACTCCTGCAATCCGTTTTGGGTTACATGTATTGGTAACATGTCTAAGTATGATTGTAGATTCTTTTTTACAAGACCTGTTGCTCCTACTACTATTGGAACTGTCTGGGTATCTTTCTTCCACATTGCTCTTGTTTCTGCCTGCAGATCCTGATATTTTATGGCTTTGTATCTCTCTGCATGCAAGATACTGTAGTCACTGGGTGTGGTGTTTTCAAAGATCAATGCTACTGTTGTCTTCTTTTCATGGACCACTATATCTGGTTTTCTAGCATCTATCTTTTGAACTATTGGTAATGGGTGATCCCTTGTGAAGTAAATTTCATCATTTTCTATGATGCTTTTTGTTTTTCCAGTGTTTTTCACCCACTTCAGTACCATAACGTTTGCACAATCCCCAATGCAACAGTCTTGCCACATTATTATGCCTTTCAGTATACAGTCCTTCTGCCATTAGTATGTCACAACCAGCAATGAAGTGTGCAACTGTTTCCAAATTGGTTTTACAAAGCCTACATATGCCTGTTTCTCCCACATGTTCACTGGACTTTGTAAACCACTGTGTATGTAGCCCACCATCTTGTGCCATCAATATTAAGCTTTCATCTCTTGGTTTGAATTTGCCTCTCCTTAGCTATTCCTGCATTCGTTCCAGATCTTCTGCTAGTGTAAAGCACAGAATGCACTCAGAGGAGGACTATTAGCAACAGGAATCTGTAAATCAAGAAAAAAGTAAAACTTAATACGTTTTGTTCTGACTTACAATTTGTAGTTGGGGAAAAACATAGAGAAGGAAAATAAAGTATCCATTTATATAACAGCAGAGGGAGTGCACGGTCTATGCTAATAGCAGAGAAACTATATCAGAAGGTGATTTTTATTTTGATCTAATCTTTGAAGTTGAAGATGTAGAAAAATCTGCTGTGTCATTGTTCTGGGTGAAGAAGCTGTTCATTCTACTGCAGGACACGTTGCTGCAGAAAGTAACCCTAAGTTAATTAGCTCATAGAAAAGGCATATCAGTTTTAAAGGTTGCAAGATGAAAATGGTATTTTAAGGTGGTCAAGAAGGAATATTACTAAGGTTGCAAGGGAATATAGTAAATAAGGTGATCTCATTACATTTACCCTTATAAGCTGAGAGATTATTTTTTATGTAAATTAATTTGAAAAATTGAAGAAGCTATACAAACAGTTACTAGCACCAAACCTTATAACACACCAGTAATGAAGCTGGCTCATACTCATGTGTTATGAGGCCACCTTGGCAATACTATTAGTCAGATTTTACTGGCTAGGTATAATTACATAAAGACAGAACATCTGTATTTTTGTCCAGAATGTAAGAAAACTACACCCCTTTCAAAGTATTGCTTTAGACATAGTGGGGTCATTAGTAAACTCTAATAATACAGCATAGTAATAATTTGCTATGTTACTAAGTTTTCAGAAACAGTGCCATCAGGAAAACCTAATGCTTTTGCTTGGAAATTTCTACTGCTATTCTTCAGAGTGAAGTAGATACTAACTGGCAAAGGCATTCCCTTTATGTCAAGGATATGGTACCCATTACGTCAGTTGAAGACATCAGTCTACCTTACACAGACTAATGGATTAGGAGAGAGGTTTAACAAAACACGGAAATCCATGCTGAGGAAAATTGATGATGTGGATGGTAAAAAGAGGGACCAGTTGTTACCCTACTTACTGTCTACAGTCAGGGAGGATCCACAAGCTTCAACTGGGATTACCCCATTTGAACTTCCGACAAGGGCACTTAGCATTACTTAGGAAACTAGCAAAAAGAAAAAAAAACACAATTTAAAAATGTGATAGAACACTTTGTTAGTTTGCAGGATAGATTGAAACTGGTAATGTCCACATTAAGGGAGCACAGGGACAGAGCTCAGGAAATGCAATGCATCTATAACAAGAATGCTGATTTAAAGAATCTAACCTAAGAGATTCCCCAGGATTCAGCAAGCTCTGCACAGTGTGCAGGAATAGTACAAGAGCTGCTGCAGGCAATATGACTGCCATGCTATCCAGGAATAAGCTCCCGAGACGTGCACAAACACTCCTGCACTATTCCTGCATGGACACAGCTCATGTATGCAAATTACCACATTTGAAGCTGAAAACCATGCAAATGAGGTGAATTTGCAATCCAGGAAACTGGCAGCCAGCTGTGCAGGACTAGTGTAATCTGCAGAAAAGTACTAGGTCAGTAACCGAGTACATTTCTGCAAACTACAAAACGGAGCCATGGCAGCTCCAAATAAAGGGTGTATATAATGTATAAAGCATGCCAATAGCCAAATATATGGCCACTGGCATGGAAAACAGTTGCAAAAATAAAAAAAATAGCTTTTATTTTTTTGGCCGATTTCAGCTGTTTAAGTGTAGAGCAGTGGTGCGCAAATGGGATCGGCCCAAAAATAGAAAAAAAAAACTTGAAATAAGCATTCTATCCAAAATAATAATTTTGCTGTTATACTCAATGGCAGGCAGAAGACAACATGGCTAGTGAATAGTGGTTGCTAAAGGGGGAAGGCTCAGTGTCAGACTTGTAACTAGGCATTAGCAGACAATCCTATGCAAATGAGGGGAATGATACTGAATCCCAGATTCCCCCTCATAGCTAGCCTGCACCCAACTGTGTAGGTGCAGGAAGACCATGGTGCAAGCCTAAGAGCTAGCTGACATCAAAGAGGTGTGTGTCAGGCATATTGTAAGCTTATTGGAGCCCTGTGGCTCGGGTTTCCCCTTAGCTTAGCAGAGCTATGAAAAAGGATGTGTCTGAAGCTGCCAAGCACTCTTTGCATTGTCTACGTGGGTGTGCGTGCCATACACCATGTTTCAAAGGGGAAAAAAAAGTAAACCAAGAAATAGCAGCTCCGTGCACATTTGAGCCCTGTGTTTGCGTGGCATGCCTTGGGGCTTAAACAGGAAGGGAATGGGAAGGGAAAACAGCAGTAGGAAGGTAATCAAGGAGAACTAGCATTGCTAGCAGGTGAAATGTATCAGAATCAGCCAGTTACACAGGCAGCAGCCCAGCCCAGCACACCACTATAAACTATGCAAACACCTTTCCCTCTGTTTTTTCTCACAAACTCTACACCACTGGTGTACACAAGTGGGGAAATTTTACCAAACAAAAGCAACAAAATGATAGGGGCTGCAGCAGCTATCAAAAATCAACATGTGGAAGAGGTTGAGGGTGGTGAGGATTAGAATGATGATGGCCAACCCATAGTGAGGAGAAGGAGAGGAGTGTGCAGACCCAGGGTAACCTACCAGGGGCTACATGAGCTGGAGATAGTGGAGCGCTATAGGGTGGACAGGGACCTCTTACAGCATATTGTTCAGCTGTCCTGGCCACACCTCATACACAGAACCAACAGAGAGGAACCTATCCCAGTGGATACCAAGGTATATATAGGCCTAAGAATACTAGACACAGGTAACTTCCAAAGGCCAACTGAGAATATCATGAGGATCTCACAGGCATCAGCATCCAGGGTAATCCACAAGTGTCAGCACATGCCAGTGAGCACGTATATTTCCACAACAGCCGTGAGATATTGACCAGCAATATGCATCTCTTCCACCAATAGCAGAATACCCAAAAGTAGTGGGTGTTATAGACTGCATGCACATATGCATCAAAGCACCACCCGGTGAGCGGGGTAGGGTCTAGATAAACCACAGGGACTTCCCCTCCATCAACTGCTAGGTTGTGTGCGATGCCCATGGCATTATAATGAATGTGTGTGCTGGCTGCCCTGGAAGGTATCACGACTTCCACATCTGGCATATGATGCAGCTGTACCAGAGATTTGTCAATGGGAACATCCCTTATGGCCACCTAATGGGGGATGCTAGTTACACACTGAAGCCGTGGCTGATGACACACATCAGAAAAACACGCACACCTGAACAAGAACTCCATAATTAGGCACACGCACAGACCAGAATCATAATCGAGCACACAGGCACAGAGTGACTTGGAGGAGGAACAGCCAGGGCCTGCCCCAGTAGGCAGAAAGAGGCATGCCCGGTATGCCCAAGCTGTGGCAAAGAGGCAACACATAGCACATACACTGACATGGTAGGAACCCAGGGATGACACCTCTCTCTGACTCGCACATACAGTAAAAGGGATGCCAAACATGACACTACCTGTGCTTAACCATGTATAGGGAGTGTACTATGTGCATCTGATGTAGTCAGCCTTCCAGCACTATCATCAATAGTGGCACAGCCACAAGGTAAGTAACTCTCCCTATCAATTGCAGAATGGAGTAGTATGTTTTGTTACTTGTATCTATGGTATGGATGTGTGCAGGCAAGGGACTCGGGTGGCTGAATGGGATGCCAGCAGATAGTAGACACCTATAGTGGCAGTATGAAATCTGTAACAAATACTGGTGTCACCATAGTAGCCAGTACTAGACAAGGTGACAAAACTCACTGCAGGAAATGAGGTGGGCCACATGTGTGTCCATAGGACAAACACATGCCAGTCAGGGAGGCTCACATACCCAACAACAGTCTCAGTCAGCAGAGCAAGCATAGAGAAAACACAAACAAAGGCTGTGCTAAGGCCTCTGATTGATGGCTATGGAGAACATCCCCCCTCCAGACCTACACAGACAGACTACAACAGGTCAGGCAGTGGGATGTTTGTTCTGAAGAGTAAGAAGTCTGAAACTGAAATGCAAGTCAATCAAATCTAAGACCTGTAGTACACTGATATACCTCTAGTCAGCATGATAGGTCAGAATACAGAATGAAACGGAGTACCTGTGATACCAGTACAGTCATAGCAAATGTGTACAAGTGTCAGGTGTCCCCCTCCAATCCTATGTAGAAATGTAGTAACATGTATGTGTAGGTATAATAACAGTGGAGCACAGATTACCTGAGCTGGCCAAAGTAGCAGGATAGATTGTAGCATGTATACAATATGCAGGGCTGTGTGTGTTAGGTTGGTGTGTGCTGTATATTGTGTGAGAGTGGTCAGTATGTAGGCATGGTGAGGTTTGTCCTGGTGGCCATTGGCCAGTACTGCCAATGACAGGGCCAAGTTCTCACAACTGCTGTGCCAAAAACAATGCATCCCAACAAAACACATTCCAGCAGTAAGCCATAGTAAATGTTTGGAAGTAATATGTGTCAACATCTGAAAGATGGGCATGGCATGAATGTGGGCCCAGGCATACAAACAGTACACAGGTGGAAGTACCCCAGACAGTCAGTGTATAATATGTTACTGTCAAATGGGCACACCTTTGGAATTGTACATACAGGTTAGCAGCACATTAGTTGGGTTTGTAGTATGGAATACCAATGTCATCTGGCCAAACACTGGCAGACCACAAAGGTCACAGGTATGAAGTATTGAGAAACTGCTGATGTCCCTGCACAAGCCAGCATAAGTGGAATGTCCCATGCATATCTGTGAGTCAGATGCAAGTAGTATCCGTAGCACACATGCACCCAGCTCACCCCACCATCACCCACAGGTACCTCTCTGGTCTTATCTTTGCTGTTGGGAATGAGTACAATATGACCCCCACCTCTGTATGGCAATAGCCAAAGAATGCAGCATGCAGAACAGATGTCCTATGCAGGCGTGTCACTAGCTGTAAGCAGCACCCTGTCAGCATCCACACCGTTGGATCAATAATGACAGAAAGTATTGGCATTAACACCTTGCACACCTACCCTGTCACCCCAGGGAAATATAGTGTCTTGCATTCTGGGACTGTAGGAGTGACACAATGCAACAGCCTATCACTACCAAATGGCCTACAGTCCTCTGCCAAAGGCCTGTGTGTCACCCGTACTGCCAATGTATGTTATGTCATGGACTCCAAAATAACAACATGCAGTCCACAGAACCCAAATGCAATGCCATGTGGACAAATCCCAGTAACATGTCCACCATGTCCTACTGCATGAACTGTGGACCAACAGCAATACACTGCTGTGATGAGGTGATAACCATAGGGAAAGTATCAGAGAATGTTTGCATAATGTATGGAAGAGGATAGAATAATAGAGGGGGATGGGAGCATGGACGGCATGGAGTATGTGAAGTCTGAAACTCAGCAATGTGCACATACTATCCCTGCCTGCAAACACAGGAATGGGTAGCTACAAACATGCTCATAAACCACAATGTGAAGGGGTAATGTCCAGAATTATGACCCCTGCCTCTGGGTAACCTGTGTGAATCTGTACAGCTGTTAGGTAAGGTCACAGCAGGATATGGCCATACTGTCACGTCAATGGATGTACAAGCATGGTATCCTCAGCCACCACTGTACCAAGGTGCTGAACCATTTACACAGACCCATCAGCAAGTGTCTGCAGCTTCCCCTCCAGAATGGCATGATTGTGCAGGAATATGTAGGCTGCAGGCCACAATACTGGACACAGCTGCATTCACCATGTGTTCCCCAGGACATTACTGCATGCAAATATGTTGGCAGTACTTAATGACATAAAACATCACAGTGTAAAACAGTACATATGTCTGAATATCTGTGCTAACACCAAGACCATGTAGCAGAAGCAGCACAGACACAATTACCTACAGTAACCCACTATCCTTTGCCCATTTTGACCCCATATTGTCAACCAATCTACAGATAACCTGCAGAAACAGGTTGCTAGCTGTAGGTGTAGAACACAAAAGCCTGCACTGGAGTACAACCTACCTGGAATGGATTCACACATTCAACACAGAAGGTCATAAAACGAAGCCCATGTCTGACAGCCAAATAGAGAAAGGACATACCAGGCATTCTCCCACACTTAAAGAAGTGAAGCCCATGTCTGGCAGCAATAGTGGACTATACATATCTGACAGTCACAGATATTTGTTCACACACTCCTCAGTACACACCAGTCATACTTTGCACACACATTGGGTAGGAATACACACATATATCCAAGGACAACACACTATACTAGGCCAAAATTACACATGCATAGATGTGTGGAAGAGAGTGACAGTGACAAAGAGCCTCCCATCATGATGTCTGTCCCACCCAGCACACATCCAATCGGCTAAAACTGCACAATGTGCAAATGTCAATCACTGTAGACATTTGCCTCTGGTATCCCTCAGCACTATAGTGTCTGTGGTGCTTGTGATAACTGTGTAACATGACTGTACAAGTCAGTAGTCATCTAGCAGTTGTATACACATACATCTGAAATATAAACCTGTGTGTGCCTGAGTGTTGTGTGTCTGCTTCAAGATGAATTGGTTATGGCCCATGCACACACATTGCACTCCCCATTGCCCTACTGTGGCAAGGCTGCTGATGTCTTCACCTTGAAATACACCTTTGGGGAAGGAGTAGCCCTGTAAGCTCCATGGCGCATGCTGTAATTTGTAATGCTATAGTGTGATGTACTAGTTAGGTAGGAGATTTAATCCCAGCTATGACAATTGTGTGTGTGTGTGTGTGTGTGTGTGTGTGTGTGTGTGTGTGTGTGTGTGTGTGTGTGTGTGTGTGTGCGTGTGTGTGTGTTTGTGTAGGGATCAATGCTTTTGAAGCCTTCCTTTGGCAGGGCTGCTGATGTCATTCACTTTGAAATACCCTTTATGGAAAGTAGTCCAGTAAGCTCTGTGCCATGCGCTATAACTGTGTAATGCTGTAGTATGAGGTACTAGTTAGATAAGAGTTCTATTCCCAGACATGGCAACTGTGGAATTTTGTGCATGTGTGTGTGTGTGTGTGTGTGTGTGTGTGTGTGTGTGTGTGTGTGTGTGTGTGTGTGTGTGTGTGTGTGTGTGTGTATCTGTGTCAAGATCAATGCTTTTGAGGCCATTCACACTCACTGCAATTTCAAATGCCCTACTTTGGCAGGGCTGCTGATGTCATTCACTTTGAAATACACCTTTGGGGAAGGAGTTGTCTGGTAATCTCTTTTGCATGTCCTATCACTGCGTAATGCTGTAGTGTGTTGTGCTAGTTAGGTAGGAGTTCTATTCCCAGACATGGCAACTGTAGAATTTTGTGTGTGTTTGTCTGTGTAGGGATGAATGCTTTTGAGGCCATTCACACTTACTACAATTTCAAATGCCCTACTTTGGCAGTGCTGCTGATGTTATTCACTTTGAAATACACCTTTGAAATTTGAGTAACCCAGTAAGCTCCATGGTGTGTGCTATAACTGTGCAATGCTATAGTATGATGTACCAGTTAGGTAGGAGTTCTATTCTCAGACATGACAACTGTAGAACTTTGTGTGTGTGTTTGTCTGTGTAGTGATCAATGCTTTTGAGGCCTTTCACACTTACTACAATTTCAAATGCCCTACTTTGGCAGGGCTGCTGATGTCATTCACTTTGAAATGCACCTTTGGGGAAGAAGACACCGATTAATCTCCATGGCATGTCCTATAACTGCGCCATGCTGTATTGTGATGTACTAGTTAGGAAGGAGTTCTATTCTCAGACATGGCAACTGTAGAACTTTGTGTGTGTGCTTATCTGTGTAGGGATCAATGCTTTTGAGGCTACTCACACTCATTACAATGTCAAATGCCCTACTTTGGCAAGGCTGCTGATGTCATTCACTTTGAAATACACCTTTGGGGAAAGAGTAGCCCATTAAGCTCCGTGGCACATCCTATAACTGTATAAAGCTGTAGTGTGACGAACTAGTTATGTAGGAGTTCTAATCCCAGACATGGCAACTGTGAAACTCTGTGCGTGTTTAGTTGTGTGTGTGGATGTATCAATGTTTTTGTGGGCATTTACAGTCACTACAACTTCCATTACCCTACTTTGGCCAGCCTGCTGATGTCATTCACTTTGAAATACACCTTTGGGGAAGAAGTAGCCTAGTAAGTTCTGTGACATGTGCTATAACTGCATAATGCTGTAGTGTGATGTACTAGTTAGGTAGGAGTTCTAATCCCAGACATGGCAACTTTAAAAATGTGTCTGTGTTTGTTTGTGTGTGTAGGCAGCAATGCTTTTGAGGCCATTCATAGTCACTGCAACTTCCATTGTCCTACTTTGCAAGATTGCTGATGTCATTCACTTTGAAATATACCTTTGGGGAAAGAATAGCCCAGTAATCTCCATGGCACATGCTATAACTGCATAATGCTGTAGTGTGGTGTACTAGTTAGGTTGGAGTTCTAATCCCAGACATGGCAACTGTAACATTTGTGTGTTAGTTTGCCTGTGTAGGGATCAATGCTTTTGAGGCCATTTACAGTCACTACAACTTCCATTGCTCTACTTTGGCAAGTCTGCTGATGTCATTCACTTTGAAATGCACCTTTGGGAAAGGAGGAGCCCAGTACATTCCATGGCATGTGCTATAACTGCATAATGCAGTAATGTGATGTACTAGTTAGGTTGGAGTTCTAATACCAGACCTGGCAACTGTAAAATTTGCTGGTTTGTCTGTGTAGGGATCAATGCTTTTGAGGCCATTCACAGTCACTACAACTTCCATTGCCCTACTTTGGCACGTCTGCTGATGTCATTCACTTTGAAGTACACCTTTGGGGAAAGAGTAACCCAGTAAGCCCCATGGCACATGCTATAACTGTGTAATGCTGTAGTGTGATGTACTAATTAGGTAGGTGTTCTAATCCCAGACATGACAACTGTGAGATTTGGTGTGTGTGTGTGTGTGTGTGTGTGTGTGTGTGTGTGTGTGTGTGTGTGTGTGTGTGTGTGTGTGTGTGTGTGCATGTGTGCGTGTGTGTGTGTGTGTGTGTGTGTGTGTGTTTATAAGAATAACAGATGTCAAACAGCAGAGAGGCTGGGGTAGACAATCCTTACCACTACATGTGACATCATGGCTTGGGGAACAATATAGGCAATCCTTGTATTACCCAGAGAACACTCTCCACCCATGTCTCATACACAAACACACTCAGATAGGCAACAACCACTATGTTGGTAGTTCCCTGCATATTGCCCACAGATAGTATCCATGGTGTGATTGCAGTGGACTACAGAGGACATGACACCCTGTCCCACCCCTACAATAGGCAAATCATTGCATACAGTGCTCCTTAGCTATGTTCCCCACTGGACACCTGCCACAACTGTAGAGCCAGCAAATATAACCCACAACGGACTTACCATGCCTTATACACATGCCCTGTATGGACAGATGCTACCTGTATCATGCTGTTAATGTAGGTGCAGGGTCAACCTGGTGTTCATTGCCAGTTCTCACCACATGAGGTCAGGAATGGCACATGTGATAATAATCTGTCTACACAACATGCCCCAGACTCCCCAGGTATGCTTCCACATGTCACAGAACACATATGGGGTATGTCTGCACATACCAGATACTTTCCATATTATGTAATATAGAACACATACATGGCAACCATTATACAGCACTGGCCACACACAATAGTAACCCAGATGACTGAATGTTGAATACAATACCAACCTGTGTGGGCCAATCCAGAACCTACACCCCTGAGCCACACTTCAGACCATTGTCATGTGACCTGATACCAAGGTATACCCTTTACCTAGCCTTGTACAACCTTCTGGCACAGTCAACCACTACATACCTGTGAAGCAATGCACCTGTGCATGTCAGTACTGGCAAACCTGTGTCTGTGTGTGTGGAGTATAATGATGTGGATGCCATTGACACTCACTACACCTCCTATTTGCCTACTGACTCATGCCTTCTGATGTCAGACACCTTGACATACCCTTTGCCCATATATCATCCTGATAACCCCTGTGGTGCATGTGGTACCTGTGTATTACTGTATTGTGGCAAACTAGCTAGTTAGGAAGTCTAATCCTGACCCTGCCAACTGTGATAATCTGTATGAGTCCCTGAGAGAGTGTGGCTGTGGTGACCTTGACACCTGTTCTTGTGGACAGGCATGTGTACTGCACATACCTTATCCCTCCTTTATCACTGTTGCTGATGTCACTCACCATCAAATATATCTTTGTACAGCTTCCCAACTTGTCAGCTCTGTGCCACATGCAATAACTGCATAGACATCTAATAGCAATACATAGTCAGGCAGGGGTTTGAAACTCTATACTGGTAAGTGTATGACAGAAACATGCTTAGGTTTTATTCTCCCACCCTCTCCCTGTCTTACTTTGTCTCTGTCTGTCTCTCTCACTCCCTCTCTGGTGGAAGTGGAGAAGTACACCTGTTTTGCATAGGCAGCAGATTGTGTTTTGTAAGTGATGCTCATGATCAGCTGATGACCACTGCATGAATTGCAGTCCCTCACTAGCTGATTGCATGTGGAATAGTTGTGGCAATATTCCCATAGCCAATTGCATGTAAAGACACTCCTATAGCTAGGAACATCATGTGGGTGTTTGCCCTTTTCATTCACTGTGAGCAGGACTTCATGTCTGTGTTTGCCAAACAGGATTACCGATGGTAGTGGGATATACCTATAACAACATACACTGTGGAGACAAGCCAACAAACAGGAGGGGGATGTTCCAGGCATGACTGCAGAATGTAAGTCTTGCTCTTCTGCATTTGGAGTAATGTTGGTTTAACAGGGTTTGTGTGGATATGGCTAGTCTGCATGATTTATTACCTGTCATGTGTTTGAGGAAACTCCCACCTGCAGAGTTATCTGCAGACTGGCCAGTGTTTGGAGTCTTATGTGTCCTGTGTTACTCAAAGATTACCTATCTTAGAACTGCAGAAGCATAGTCTGAGGATTGCAGTCAGCACATGGTGACCGCCATGAGAGTTACTGACTTCATATCCCTCATAGGACATATGTCACAACAAACCCTGTTATAACAGTAAATGTATGAGGTTATCACAGCAACATGTCAATATTGGCCTTGTGTTTGTGCCTCCAGCCACAAGTCTGTCAACCTTTGTACATATGTCATGCAGTAAGAGGTGCATATGTTCTGTACACCATTATTTATTGACATCATACCTGATAAGCCAGTGAGATATCAGATTGCTAGACATGTTATGTATAGTAGGAGTTATATTTGGGGACATAACCTGGGCATTCTATGACTGTGTGACAGGACTGAGGTATGTGTACTTATGGTGATTGTCAACAGTATGTGTATTGCAAATACGTACCTGGGCCTGTGTACAGACTGTGGTAGATGTCATTGTTCTTGGTCCTGTTTTATCTGATGTTACATGCTGCTCCAGTGTATGGTACCCTATCGGCTTGCATGTTTGTAGGGACAAACACACACATGTCCCATACCACAGACAGGCATTGGACCACACTGTGTCGTGACCCAGTATATATAGGGTTAGTGGGTGAGTGGCACATATGAGGATGGTATTGATCAGACAGTCCATATATTATAATAATAAGCTTGCTTACCATATGTGGCTATGGCTGTGCTCACATTGGTTGTGGGTATGCACTTTTACAAAGGTGTCTTGTTACTCTGTGCTGTGACATGCCTGTAAAGCCTGCTATATTTGCAGGTACATGTGTATTCCCCCATAAGAAATGTAGACCAGTGTTGTGGCAGTCTGCCTGTAGTTTGAACAGAGCTTTGTTACATGCCTACCAGCTTAGTGTAATTACCCAGAGTGATGTTATGTACAGATATTTGCCAGATGTACTGCTGCCGGGTCACCACAACTGTCATGTATTTCAGACAAAGCAGTGGGAAGCTGTACAGATGTAGGTCACTAACTAGTAGGTACTATGTGGCCATGTGACCTCTGCACCACAGGTTATTATGTGTCAGGACAGACAGGAGTGCATGAATGCATAAAATGTGTGGGCATATGTAGTCCAGTATTAATGTGATATACCCATTTACATGGCTAACATCCACTTGGTCCACATGTCTTGCGCTAAGGGGATCTGTGTATACCTTGGAACTGATCCAAGGCAGTAAAACAAAAATTTGGCAATCAATCTTGTGGTTGATGTCAAATTTTGTACTTCCCACAACAAAGGAGGATCCCGTGGTCATGAACTTACAAAACTTACACATGTTACATTTAAACATACCCTTCCTTGTCATAAATGGTATGTTGTTCCCCTCCAAAATACCTTTAAGGTTCATGCCTCTTCTAAATACAATTCTAGGTTGGTCTACAAGGTTTTCTCTTAATGTGTTCTCATTAGTTAGGAAGCGCCAGTTTTTTAATATTATAGCTTTAATGTTACTGGCATCAACACTAAACGAACAAACAAAGTTCAATTCAACTATTCAATTCAATTCATTCTATGTTGGGAAAACCAACAGGAGGTTACGGGAACGTGTGTATGAACACCAGTATTGCATTAATAAAAATAAATATGAGAATGCCTTAGCTAAACACATAGGAACCTACCCCCAACATGAGTTCAGTTTTAAAGGGATAGATATAGTTCCAATGAACGTAAGAGGTGGCCCACTGTCACTGCTATTAGAAAAATTAGAACTAATTTGGCA